>NC_073393.1:3860206-3895206 GCF_028641065.1 Leucoraja erinaceus
AGCATCTTAAGGGGCTGTCCCACTTGGGCGACCTAATCCGCGAGTTCTGGCGAATTTCCTCTGGACTCGTACGCGCGGCATGGTCGACACGAGGTGGTAGGAGGTCTTCGTAACTCTCCTTCATGCTCGAGAGTGGTCGAAGGAGGTCTTCAACATGTCATTTTTTCATACTCTCCTAAACTCTTCTGAACTCGCCAATTAGGTCGCCCAAGTGGGACAGCCCCATGAGGACAGAAGAAGTCCGGTCTGCCCACCTATCACATTCAAATTTCTATTTTTCCTTTAAACACCACCGTACTTTTCCATCAATTTCAGAATACACAGTCAATAGAATCTTATTTTTATATTGAATTGTTAAACTTGCTATTGTGTTGTACTGCTTACAGCTGCAAGAACGTGTAGCATCAATAAAGGGCTATGAATGAATGAATGAATGAATGAATAAGTTTATTGGCCAAGTATTCACATACAAGGAATTTGCCTTGGTGCTCCACCCGATATACTAAAACTGGTTTATTGGCTGGTTATTGAGTTATTGGCTGCAACCTTCCCTCCATTGATAAACTATACACTGCAAGGGCCAGGAAGCGAGCGGGCAAGATCATCTCTGACCCCTCTCGCCGTGGCCACAAACTCTTTGAATCACTTCCCTCTGGAAGGCGACTCCGGACTGTCAAAGCTGACACAGCCAGACATAAAAACAGTTTTTATCCACGAGTAGTTGCTCTAGTCAACAGCCAAAAATCTGTAGCCTCCCTTTGATCTGGTATTTTGTTGGTTCACATGCTTGATCAATGGTGTTTTATCATTAATGTTTTATTATTATTAATGTTTAGTGTTTTCTGAGTCATTCGTAACTGTCACTGTATGTCATGTTGTTACTTGTGGGCGGAGCACCAAGGCAAATTCCTTGTATGTGAATACTTGGCCAATAAACTTACTTACTTACATACTTACAAAATGATTTGTGTAAGGAGTGTGATAATATAGAACTAGTGTGAATGGGTAATTGTTGCTGCCCATTGTATGAAGAGTGATTCTCATTCAAATTTCTGTTTTTTTTAAATATAAATAACTTTTGTATTAATTTCAAAAATAAGCAGTCAATAAAATCTTATCTTTCACAGTCTAAAATCCGTTCTGGTTGACAAAATGATTCATGTTTTACCGTATCACTTTCAAGGGAAAACACAGGCTTCAAGTTTTGTTTTGGTTTTAGTTATACAGCACGGAAACAGGCCCTTCGGCCCAATGAGTCCGCGCCGACCAGCGATCCCCGGACACTAACACTACCCTCCACACACTAGGGACAGGTTACATTTATACCAAGCCTACTAGCCTACAAACCTACACGTCTTTGGAGTGTGGGAGGAAACCGAAGATCTCGGAGAAAACCCACGCAGGTCACGGGGAGAAACGTGCAAACTCCGTACAGACAGCGCCCGTAGTCGGGATCGAACCCGGGTCTCTGGCGCTGCGAGGCAGCAACTCTACCGCTGCCTCACAGCACCGACTTAATTAAAGACAATACTTTAAAATGATTCAGAAGGAACTGCAGATGCTGGAAAAATCGACGGTAGATAAAAATGCTGGAGAAACTCAGCGGGTGAGGCAGCATCTATGGAGCGAAGGAAATAGGCGAGTCAAGAGTCAAGAGTGTTTTATTGTAATATGCCCCGGATGGGACAATGAAATTCTTACATCTCAAGCAGCACAACAGAATATGTGGATATGTAAACATTGTAAAAATAGGTGACGTTTCGGGTCGAGACCCTTCTTCCGACTGATGAAGGAAATAGGTGACGTTTCGGGTCGAGACCCGGAAGGGTCTCGACCCGAAACGTCACCTATTTCCTTCGCTCCATAGATGCTGCCTCACCCGCTGAGTTTCTCCAGCATTTTTATCTACCCGATACTTTAAAATGAAATCATCTTGCGGATAGACACAAAAAGCTGGAGTAACTCAGCGGGACCGGCAGCATCTCTGGGGAGAAGGAACGGGTGAGGATTTGGGTCATCCCGGGGGAATTGGTGAACTTTAGTGAGGTGAAACAGTATCAGTATTATAAGGTGGTCTTGCTCCCCATTGTCACACCCACCCCCCTACAATAACCATAAACTCGGTATCTGGTTTGGTCTTCAAATCTGAGGAAGGACATTATTGCCATAGAGGGAGTGCAGAGAAGGTTCACCAGACTGATTCCTGGGATGTCAGGACTGTCTTATGAAGACTGGATAGACTTGGTTTATACTCTCTAGAATTTAGGAGATTGAGAGGGGATCTTATAGAAACTTACAAAATTCTTAAGGGGTTGGACAGGCTATATGCAGGAAGATTGTTCCCGATGTTGGGGAAGTCCAGGACAAGGGGTCACAGCTTAAGGATAAGGGGGAAATCCTTTAAAACCGAGATGAGAAGAACTTTTTTCACACAGAGAGTGGTGAATCTCTGGAACTCTCTGCCGCAGAGGGTAGTCGAGGCCAGTTCATTGGCTATATTTAAGAGGGAGTTAGATGTGGCCCTTGTGGTTAAGGGGATCAGAGGGTATGGAGAGAAGGCAGGTACGGGATACTGAGTTGGATGATCAGCCATGATCATATTGAATGACGGTGCAGGCTCGAAGGGCCGAATGGCCTACTCCTGCACCTAATTTCTATGTTTCTATCTGGTATTTCAGTGCATCATCGGCCCCATAGCAGAAGTGTCCACGTCACGTGGCTGGGAAACTGGAAGTATGCTGAGCTAGACAAAAATGCCGGAGAATCTCAGCGGGTGCAGCAGCATCTATGGAGCGAAGGAAATAGGCAACGTTTCGGGGTGAAATCCTTCTTCAGACTGATGCAGGATGGGGGGGGGGGCGGGAAGAAGAAAGGAAGAGGAGGAGCCCCAGGGCTGAGGGAGAGCTGAGAAGGGGAGGAGACAGCAAGGGTTACCGGAAATTGGAGAATTCAATGTTTATGCCGCTAGGGTGCAGACTGCCCAAGCGGAATATGAGGCGCTGCTCCTCCAATTTCTGGTGGTGCTCACTCTGGCCATGGAGGAGGCCCAGGACAGAGAGGTCGGATTCGGAATGGGAGGGGGAGTTGAAGTGCTGAGCCATTGACCTCTCCTCAGCATTATTTCCGTGTTTGTGTCTTCCAACCCTCGTCATAGCCCTGTCCCACAGTACAAGTTCATTCCAAGAGCTCTCCCGAGTTTCCCCTGATCCGAACTCGGAGATTTACGGTAATTTTTCAACATGTTGTCAACATGTTGAAAAATCTTCACGAGTCTTCCCGAGTACCTGCCGTTAGCGTTACGAACCGCTAAGAGACGTCCCCGAGCTCCGACGTACCCGCTACGTTCATTCTCCGTGCTTACCACGAGTTTGATTTTTTTTTAAACTCGTGAGAGCTCTTGGAATGAACTCGTACCGTGGGACAGGGCTGTTAGACGGGGAATTCTGAACACCCACAGGGTAAAGACAGTTGTTCTCCTCTCTCGGCTAAATGTGTTTGTCGGCGCTGGGCCTGTGCTCGCTGGAGTTTAGAAGAAGGAGGGGGGACCTCATTGAAACTTACAGAATAGTGAAAGGCTTGGATAGAGTGACAATAGACAATAGGTGCAGGAGGAGGCCATTCAGCCCTTCGAGCCAGCACCACCATTCAATGTGATCATGGCTGATCATCCCCAATCAGTACTCCGTTCCTGCCTTCTCCCCATATCCCCTGACTCCACTATTTTTAAGAGCCCTATCTAGCTCTCTCTTGAAAGCATCCAGAGAACCGGCCTCCACTGTCCTCTGAGGCAGAGAATTCCACAGACTCACCATTCTATGTGAGATTTAAGTGTTTCCTCGTCTCCGTTCTAAGTGGCTTACTCCTTATTCTTAAACTGTGTGGCCCCTGGTTCTGGACTCCCCCAACATCGGGAACATGTTTCCTGCCTCTAGTGTGTCCAAGCCCTTAACATGGAATGGGTCTGAAGAAGGGTTTCAGCCCGAAACGTTGCCTATTTCCTTCGCCCCTTAGTTGCTTCGTGCAGCATCTCTGGAGAGAAGGAATGGGGAACGTTTAACGGTCGAGACCCTTCTTCAGGGGAATAGATCGGGCCATAACAAAGCCATCGACAAGCCTCTCTGTTAATCAATTAATGAACTTAAAATGAATCAAGTCACAGAAGCTGCAAAGAATGCAGTGAAGTGTTCAAGAAGGAACTGCAGATGCTGGAAGATCGAAGGTATAAATGTGAGGTTATCCATTTTGGTGGCAAAAACGGGAAAGCAGACTATTATCTAAATGGTGGCCGATTGGGAAAGGGGGAGATGCAGCGAGACCTGGGTGTCATGGTACACCAGTCATTGAAGGTAGGCATGCAGGTGCAGCAGGCAGTAAAGAAAGCAAATGGTATGTTAGCTTTCATTGCAAAAGGATTTAAGTATAGGAGCAGGGAGGTTCTACTGCAGTTGTACAGGGTCTTGGTGAGACCACACCTGGAGTATTGCGTACAGTTTTGGTCTCCAAATCTGAGGAAGGACATTATTGCCATAGAAGGAGTGCAGAGAAGGTTCACCAGACTGATTCCTGGGATGTCAGGACTGTCTTATGAAGAAAGACTGATAGACTTGGTTTATACTCTCTAGAATTTAGGAGATTGAGAGGGGATCTTATAGAAACTTACAAAATTCTTAAGGGGTTGGACAGGCTAGATGCAGGAAGATTGTTCCCGATGTTAGGGAAGTCCAGGACAAGGGGTCACAGCTTAAGGATAAGGGGGAAATCCTTTAAAACCGAGATGAGAAGAACCTTTTTCACACAGAGAGTGGTGAATCTCTGGAACTCTCTGCCACAGAGGGTAGTTGAGGCCAGTTCATTGGCTATATTTAAGAGGGAGTTAGATGTGGCCCTTGTGGCTAAGGGGATCAGGGGGTATGGAGAGAAGGCAGGTACGGGATACTGAGTTGGATGATCAGCCATGATCATATTGAATGGCGGTGCAGGCTCGAAGGGCCGAATGGCTCTACTCCTGCACCTAATTTCTATGTTTCTATGTTTCTACACAAACTTGCTGGAGAAACTCAGCGGGTGCAGCAGCATCTATGGAGCGAAGGAAATAGGCAACGTTTCGGGACGAATCCCTTAAGGAAATAGGTAACGTTTCGGGCCGAAACCCTTAAGGGTTTCAGCTCGAAACGTTGCCTATTTCCTTCACTCCATAGATGCTGCTGCACCCGCTGAGTTTCTCCAACATTTTTGTGTACCTAAGAATGCAGTGAATATTTACAAGGATGTTGCCCGGACACTAGGACCTCACTGAGGTCGGGATTGAGACGGTGAGATAGATCAGCCCATGATCGAATGGTGGAGTAGACTCGATGGGCCGAATGGCCTAATTCTGTTCCGATTACTCATGAACTTATGCACCTCCTCAAAAAAACTCAATCAATTTTGTAAAATAGGTCCTGCACCTGCACGTATAAAGTCATAATTAGACACAGAGTGCTGGAGTAACTCAGCGGGTCAGGCAGCATCTGTGGAGAATCCCTCTGGGATTGTCAGGGGGTTATGGGGAGAAGGCAGGATAATGGGGTTAAGAGAGAAAGATAGATCAGGCCATTCGGCCCATCAAGTCCACTCCGCCATTCAATCATGGCTGATCTATCTCTCCCTCCTAACCCCATTCTCCCCGTAACCTGTGACCTGTACAGGTGTACGATGTCATCTGTCCATTTCCCTCCGCAGATGCTGCCTGACCCGCTGAGTTACTCCAGCACTTTGTGCTCTTCTTTGCAAACCAGCATCTGCAGTTCCTTGTTTCTCTACATAGGCATTAGTAGTGGAAAATATCAGTGCAAGAATGTGGCCAGGAAACTCTGAAGTGTATTCATAGAAAATAGGTGCAGGAGGAGGCCGTTCGGCCCTTCGAGCCTGCGCTGCACCTTCGAGGCTGCATTCTTATCGTGTTACAGAAAAACTACAAATAAACCCCTGGGTACATTATGTGTCTGGCTCTGAGCGACGTGCCTTGGTGTATCGGTCAAAGGAATTTAATCAAAATTTTATCGCAAAATATGATTGTCTCCTCTGAGCAGTGTATTTTGGGCAAATCCTCTGGGTGTGTGGAGCAGTGTATTGGTGTCTCCTGCAAACACTGACTGCATGCACCACTCTCACAGCAGCCAGGCAGTTTAGTTTAGTGATACAGCACGGAAACAGGCCCTTCGGCCCAGCGAGTCCGTGCCGGCCGGCCGGCCGACTATCCCCCACCCACCAGCTACACTGTGTCAATCACACACACACACACACACACACACACATTGGGGACAATTTACAACGTTATCCCAAGCCAAAACTGTACGTCTTTGGAGTGTGGGAGGAAACCGGAGCACCCGGAGGAAACCGACACGGGTCACAGGGAGAACGTGCAAACTCCGCACAGTCAGCGGCCATATAACAATTACAACACGGAAACAGGCCATCTCGACCCTTCTAGTCCGTGCCGAACACATAATCTCCCCTAGTCCCATATACCTGCGCTCAGACCATAACCCTCCATTCCTTTCCCATCCATATAACTATCCAATTTACTTTTAAATGATAAAATCGAACCTGCCTCCACCACCTTCACTGGAAGCTCATTCCACACAGCTACCACTCTCTGAGTAAAGAAGTTCCCCCTCATGTTACCCCTAAACTTCAGTCCCTTAATTCTCATGTCATGTCCCCTTGTTTGAATCTTCCCTACTCTCAGTGGGAAAAGCTTGTCCACGTCAACTCTGTCTATCCCTCTCATCATTTTAAAGACCTCTATCAAGTCCCCCCTTAACCTTCTGCGCTCCAGAGAATAAAGACCTAACTTATTCAATCTATCTCTGTAACTTAGTTGTTGAAACCCAGGCAACATTCTAGTAAATCTCCTCTGTACTCTCTCTATTTTGTTGACATCCTTCCTATAATTAGGCGACCAAAATTGTACACCACACTCCAGATTTGGTCTCACCAATGCCTTGTACAATTTTAACATTACATCCCAACTTCTATACGAATTTACAACGTTATCCCAAGCCAAAACTGTACGTCTTTGGAGTGTGGGAGGAAACCGGAGCACCCGGAGGAAACCCACACGGGTCACGGGGAGAACATGCAAACTCCGCACAGACAGCGGCCATAGTCAGGATTGAACCCGTGTCTCTGGCGCAGTGAGGCAGCAACTCCACTGTGCCAGGACTGAGGTAGAGAACATTTAGGGCATTGTAGACGTACAAACTGTTCATTACTGATTGGGAAAAGTATTGGAGAGAATTCTTCTGGATGGGATTTCCTTTCACTTGGAAGAGAATGGGCTAATTAGGGCCAGTCAGCATGGTTTTGTAGGGCTGCAGATGCTGGTTTATACCAAAGATGGACATAAAACGCTGGAGTAACTCAACAGGTCATATCAAAGATGGTCACAAAATAAAATGAAAATTAAAAAAACATTTTTTTTAAAATCCAAGGAAGGTTCCCGACCTGAAACGTCACCTATCCATGTTCTCCACAGATGCTGCCTGACCCGCTGAGTTACTCCAGCACTCTGTGAAACGGCACCTATCCATGTTCTCCACAGATGCTGCCTGACCCGCTGAGTTACTCCAGCACTCTGCGAAACGTCACCTATCCATGTTCTCCACAGATGCTGCCTGACCCAGTCAGTTATGGTGCAGCAGCATCTATGGAGCTAAGGAAATAGGCAACGTTTCGGGCCGAAATCCTTCTGGAAATAGGCAACATGGATAGGTGACGTTTCACAGAGTGCTGGAGTAACTCAGCGGGCCAGGCAGCTTCTATGGAACTAAGGAAATAGGCAACGTCTCTGAAACGTTGCCTATTTCCATAAGGATTTCGGCCCCGAAACGTTGCCTATTTCCTTAGCTCCATAGATGCTGCCTGATCCTCAGATGCTGCCCGACCCGGCTGAGTTACTCCAGCACTCTTGCGCCTTTCCTCCTAATGCCAATTCCCCGTGTAAACAGGTGGGAACGCCGTTGTAATTACCAGCCGGGGACATGAGGTGGAGCTAGTCCGCCATTGTCTACAGACAGTGCTCACGTTGGTTCCCATGCAGTGTGAGTACTTGCTACAGGAGGTCGATTAGCATTTGAAAATAATCACGGGATAATTGACTCTGGGCCTTCTGGCTCGGGGTAGGAGGGGAGCGAGGAACCCATGATGTTATTGTTGACGGCATAAAGGGGTCTTTGAGGAAAGGAGTCTCGAGTCATCTCTCCACGACCACCCTGCACCCACCCAACTCACAAGACAAAAGACCAGCACCTTTTACAACAGAGCTCGCTGTAGGCTGCTGTGGCCAATTCTAGCTGCTCTTATTTTTTTTAAAGCAGCTCGTTATTTTAACGAGGAATTCTGAAATGAAAATGGCAGTTGCGGGAGTTATGTAGATTTAAAATAATGAGACGTGCAACTGTGTGGGTATGGTCGGCACAAACTCCATCCCGCAGCAGCACGACACTACCAACTCCCCTGCGGGTAAACCAGCATTCTCTTCCTCGCACGCTGCTGCAATCCTTAACGTTTTCATTAAAAATGATTCAGAAGTGCATGGTATCCAGCCTCTTCCCAAAGCTATCTGTTCAATCTGGGCCCTGCTTCAAAGACATTTCACAATTCTCAGAAGATAAGACACATAAAAATGCTGGCGTAGCTCAGCGGGTCAGGCAGCATCTGTGGAGAACATGGATAGGCGACGTTTCGCAGAGTGCTGGAGTAACTCAGCGGGTGCAGCAGCATCTATGGAGCTAAGGAAATAGGCAACGTTTCGGGCCGAAATCCTTCTGGAAATAGGCAACGTTTCGGGCCGAAACCCTTACGGGTTTCGGCCCGAAACGTTGCCTATTTCCTTAGCTCCATAGATGCTGCCTGACCCTCAGAGTTACTCCAGCACTCTGTGAAACGTCACCTATCCATGTTCACCACAGATGCTGCCTGACCCGCTGAGTTACTCCAGCACTCTGTGAAACGTCACCTATCCATGTTCTCCACAGATGCTGCCTGACCCTCAGAGTTACTCCAGCACTCTGTGAAACGTCACCTATCCATGTTCTCCACAGATGCTGCCTGACCCGCTGAGTTACTCCAGCACTCTGTGAAACGTCACCTATCCATGTTCTCCACAGATGCTGCCTGACCCGCTGAGTTACTCCAGCACTCTGTATCTTTTCGCTTAACACCACAAGATGTATTTAGAACCTGGAGTAGAAACAGCACAGGAACAGGCCCTTCAGCCCACAATGTCTATGCTGGACATAATACTATCTCATGCCTGCCTGCATATGGTCTATATCCCCCCCCATTCCCGGCATATCCCTATGTCCATGCATTTCTCACTGAATATATAACCCTTGGCTCTCTCTTAGTTACCACGTAAGTATTGGATATGTTCGTTAACTCACCCCAGAACAGCACTTTCATTAACATCACTAAAAGCTGTTCCCAGTTGTCATATTCCTGGGATCCACAGCCAGTTATAGAGGCATACAGCACAGAAATAGGCCCTTCGGCCCAACTTGCCCATGCCTACCAACATGTCCCATCTTCATTAGTGCCATCGACCCACATTTGGTCCATATCTCTCCAAGCCATCCCCATCCATGCACCTGTCCAAATGTATCTTGAATGCCTTTACATAGAAACATAGAAACATAGAAATTAGGTGCAGGAGTAGGCCATTCGGCCCTTCGAGCCTGCACCGCCATTCAATATGATCATGGCTGATCATCCTTTATAGTTCCCGCCTCATCTATGTACCTCCTATGTAGGCAGCTCGTTCCATATACTTATTGCCGTTGGTGCGGACAAAGTTGCCCCTAGTTAGATAAAGATAGCGGAGTCAGGGGATATGGGGAGAAGGCAGGAACGGGGTACTGATTGGGGATGATCAGCCATGATCACATTGAATGGTAGTGCTGGTTCGAAGGGCCGAATGGCCTACTCCTGCACCTATTGTCTAGCCCCCCCCAGCCTCCTGCACTCCATTTTCCTTCGCTCCATAGATGCTGCTGCACCCGCTGAGTTTCTCCAGCAATTTTGTGTACCTTCGATCTTCCAGCATCTGCAGTTCCCTCTTGAACACCTATTGTCTATTGTCTATTTAAGGTTCCTATTAGCTTTTTCCCCTCTCACCATAAACTTATGTACTCTGATTCGTGATTCCGCGACTCTGGGTGAAAGTATTTCCTGTGCATTCACCCCATCTATTCCCCTGGTGGTTTTATACACCTCAATAAGATCATTCCCCCAGCCTCCTGCACTCCAAGAAACAATGTCCAAACTCTCCCTGAAGCTCAGGCCCCTTCTGGTCCTGGCAACATCTCCGAAAGGTCTTCAAGTTTTAAAATGGCAAACATCCCTAACTTGAAAAAGTTTGCGGTGAAAGTGACTGTTAAATTTGCCAGTTCATTCTGAGGCCAAGCAGCATTTGCTATTGGAGGTGGACAGAAATGCTGGAGAAACTCAGCGGGTGCAGCAGCATCTATGGAGCGAAGGAAATAGGCAACGTTTCGGGACAAAACCCTTCTTCAGACTTGGTAATAAATTTATTAAAACAAAGTTACATAGAAACATAGAAACATAGTAAATTAGGTGCAGGAGTAGAGGCCATTCGGCCCTTCGAGCCTGCACCGCCATTCAATATGATCATGGCTGACCATCCAACTTAGTATCCCGTCCCTGCGTTCTCTCCATACCCCCTGATCCCTTTAGCCACAAGGGCCACATCTAACTCCCTCTTAAATATAGCCAATGAACTGTGGCCTCAACTACCTTCTGTGGCAGAGAATTCCAGAGATTCACCACTCTCTGTGTGAAAAATGTTTTTCTCATCTCGGTCCTAAACGATTTCCCCCTTATCCTTAAACTGTTACCTCAGATTCACCTTCAGGTACATTTTTGCTTCCTCTCACAGGAGGCAAATCTGGGTAAATAAACGCATTTTGCAAAACGCTGGTGCTGAATAATGAAGCAATCTATTACTCGATGCCATTGATCAACTGGGCAACTTGTACCGACTGTGAACAGATCAACAGTGGCGCAGTGCTGCAGCAATGAGGGCTTTCGCAGGTCTTTCTTTATATAACATGTTTGAAAGTACAGAGACACGTTGGGGGAAATGAGTTTGTATTTGAGCTTTCAAAAGACAATAGACAATAGGTGCAGGAGTAGAGGCCATTCGGCCCTTCGAGCCAGCACCGCCATTCAATGTGATCATGGCTGATCATCCCCAATCAGTACCCCGTTCCTGCCTTCTCCCCATATCCCCTGTCTCGGCTATTTTTAAGAGCCCTATCTAGCTCTCTCTTGAAAGCATCCAGAGAACCGGCCTCCACCGCCCTCTGAGGCAGAGAATTCCACAGACTCACCACACTCTGTGTGAAAAAGTGTTTCCTTGTCTGTTCTAAATGGCTTATTCCTTATTCTTAAACTGTGTGGCCCCTGGTTCTGGACTCTCCCAACATCGGGAACATGTTTCCTGCCTCTAGCGTGTACAAGCCCTTAACAATCTTATATGTTTCAATGAGATTCCCTCTCATCCTTCTAAACTCCAGAGTGTACAAGCCTGTTCAAGAGAGAGTTAGATTTAGCACCTAGGGTGAACGGAGTCAGGGGATATGAGGAGAAGGCAGGAACGGGGTACTGATTGGGGACGATCAGCCATGATCACACTGAATGGTGGTGCTGGTTCGAAGGGCCGAATGGCCTCTACTCCTGCACCAGTTTTCTATGTTTCTATGAATCTAACACCGGGGAGGACGGCAGGCGAGGGATATTTTACACAACAAAGTCCGAGCGCAGGGGCAGCCAATCTCCGACCGATTAGTTCTGTGATCGGCCGTTCCCAGAGTGGGTTGATCAGTATTCACACTGGGGGGGGGAAGGTCTAGTCCTGCCAGCGTTCTCTCAGAAAGACTCTTTGAGACTCAACCAGGCATCAAAGCGATGAGCTCCAAGGAAAGATGAGAGGGGATTTCAGCTTTTATCCGTGATGGGAGTCGAAAGCGAGGGCTGACCTTATTGGAAGTACATCAACCCTGCCACTTACACTTGTAGTTTTACACACACACACAGACACAGGCACATCACGGAGAACTTGCACCAGCCGGTCGGAGCGAGCAGGGAGCGGTGAAGTCAGCCCGGAAATAGGGAAAAGGTTGTTCCTGGGAATGTGTTCCCACAGATGCTGAAGCAAGGAGCCACAAACCGGTGGAGTGGGAGGTGAATGGTCTTCTAAACTCCAGAGTGTACAAGCCCAGACGCTGCACTCTCTCAGCATATGACAGTCCTGCCATCCCGGGAATTAACCTGGTGAACCTACGCTGCACTCCCTCAATAGCAAGGAGGGGTGTTGTTGGGACCTGGGGGGGAGGGGGGGGGGGAAGGTTAGTGGCATGGGAGTGGGGAAGTTGTTGGGATGGGAAGGGGGGAGTTGGTGGGATGAGGGGGGGTGGTGGGATGGGGGGGGGGGGGAGGGGGTGGGATGAGTGGGGGGGGGGGGGGGGGGGTGGGAAGGGAAGGAATGGAATGGGGGATTGTCATTCTGAAGAAAAGTCCAACATGAGCAGGAGCCACATAGTGAATGGCCGGGCTCTGGGGAGTGTTGTGGAGCGGGGGGGGGGGGGGCTCTAGGAGGTTCGGTACACCGTTCTTCACAGGTTGATAGAGGGTCAAAAAGGCTTTCATAGAAATTAGGTGCAGGAGAGTAGGCCATTTTGGCCCTTCGAGCCTGCACCGCCATTCAATATGATCATGGCTGATCATCCAACTCAGTATCCCGTACCTGCCTTCTCTCCATACCCCCTGATCCCCTTAGCCACAAGGGCCACATCTAACTCCCTCTTAAATATAGCCAATGAACTGGCCTCAACTACCTTCTGTGGCAGAGAGTTCCAGAGATTCACCACTCTCTGTATGGGAAAAAAAATCTCATCTCGGTTTTAAAAGATTTCCCCCTTATCCTTAAACTGTGACCTCTTGTTCTGGACTTCCCCAACATCGGGACCAATCTTCCTGCATCTAGCCTGTCCAACCACTTAAGAATTTTGTAAGTTTCTATAAGATCCCCCCTCAATCTTCTGAAATCTAGCGAGTACAAGCCGAGTCTATCCAGTCTTTCTTCATATGAAAGTCCTGCCATCGCAGGAATCAGTCTGGTGAACCTTCCCTGTACTCCCTCTATAGCAAGAATGTCTTTCCTCAGATTAGGAGACCAAAACTGTACGCAATACTCCAGGTGTGGTCTCACCAAGACACTGTACAACTGCAGTAGAACCTCCCTGCTCCTTTTGGCACGTCAGCCTTCATCAGACAGAGTAATGAGTATAAAAGTTGGAAGGCCATGCTGGAGTTATATAAGATATTGGTGAGGCCACATATGGAGTATTGTGTTCAGTTTCAGGTTTAGAGGGATCTGGGCCAAACACATGAAGATGGCACTAGTGTAGATGGGGCATGTTAGTCGGTGTGGGCAAGTTGAGCTGAAGGGCCTGTTTCCACGCTGTATCACTCTATGACTCCCAAGGTCCTGAGCAGAAGCATTGTCAGTAGCCGCCCTTCTTCAGACCCAAAATGTCACCAATTCCTTCTCTCTGGAGATGCTGCCTGTCCCGCTGAGTTAAAGCCCTGTCCCACTGTACGAGTTCATTCCAAGAGCTCTCCCGAGTTTAAAAAAAATCAAACTCATGGTAAGCACGGAGAATGAACGTAGCGGGTACGTCGGAGCTCGGGGACGTCTCTCAGCGCTAACGGCAGGTACTCGGGAAGACTCGCTAACGGCAGGTAAGCACGGGAAGACTCGTGAAGGTTTTTCAACATGATGAAAAATGTCCACGAGAGCCCCGAGTACCGACGAGCGGCCATTACCGTAAATCTCCGCGTTCGAATCAGGGCAAACTCGGGCGAACTCCTGGAATGAACTCGTACAGTGGGACAGGGCTATTACTCCAGCTTTTTATCTTCAGTTTAAACCAGCATCTGCAGTTCCTTCCTTCACAATTCTGCCTTCTCCTTGTGTGGACCTTCCTGCAGGGACCGTGGTCTTCCCAAGATCGGAATTCCTCACCGCTAGTCTGGGTAGCGCACACCTTGTGCTCTGAGATTAGCCGCAATGCGAACTGAAATTGCTTCTTCGTGCTAAACTAGATCAGGTTTAGGTTGTATTATTGTCATGTGGATCGAGGTACAGTGAAAAGCTTTGTATTGCGTGACCATATAATAACCATATAACCATATAACAATTACAGCACGGACATCCAAAGAGATCAGATAATACCGAACAAGGATACAACCAAACAAAACTCAAGTCCAGTAGGCAGATCAAAGATGCATGGGAAGAACTCTCTGCCACAGAAGGTAGTTGAGGCCACAGTTCATTGGCTATATTTAAGAGGGAATTAGATGTGGCCCTTGTGGCTAAAGGGATCAGGGGGTATGGAGAGAAGGCAGGTACAGGATACTGAGTTGGATGATCAGCCATGATCATATTGAATGGCGGTGCAGGCTCGAAGGGCCAAATGGCCTCTACTCCTGCACCTATTTTCTAGGTTTCTATCTTTCTAAGGAACTGCAGATGCCGGTTTACACCCAAGATAGACACAAAATGCCGGAGTAACTCAGCGAGACAGGCAGGGGGAATCTCTGGAGGGAATGAATGGGTGACGTTTCGGGTCGAGACCCTTCTTCCGACAGTCTGTGAGCAGCTTAACATTTTGAATGAATTTTAATTTGAAAAGATCTTTCTCACTAGATGGGGAGTGGCAGGCCCACAGGCTGAAAGCACAGGAACAACAATGCTTGTGTATGTTTCCATATCAACACTAGTTGCCTGTAGCTACTAAGCCATTTTATACATAAATATTGCAGCATTAACTGACATGCAACTGAATACAAAGCCTCTATGCATTCCGCCGTTTTACTTTTCAGCTTCCGTGACGATACAGTGCGGAAACAGGCCCTTCGGCCCACCGAGTCTGTGCCGGCCCGCGACCCACACACACTAGGGATCAATTGACATTTATTTATACCAAGCCAATTAACCGACGAACCTGTACGCCTTTGGAGTCTGGGAGGAAACAAAGAAACATAGAAATTAGGTGCAGGAGTAGGCCATTCGGCCCTTCGAGCCTGCACCGCCATTCAATATGATCATGGCTGATCATCCAACTCAGTATCCCGTACCTGCCTTCTCTCCATACCCCCTGATCCCCTTAGCCACAAGGGCCACATCTAACTCCCTCTTAAATATAGCCAATGAACTGTGGCCTCGACTACCCTCTGTGGCAGAGAGTTCCAGAGATTCACCACTCTCTGTGTGAAAAAGGTTCTTCTCATCTCGGTTTTAAAGGATTCCCCCTTTATCCTTAAGCTGTGACCCCTTGTCCTGGACTTCCCTAACATCGGGAACAATCTTCCTGCATCTAGCCTGTCCAACCCCTTAAGAATTTTGTAAGTTTCTATAAGATCCCCTCTCAATCTTCTAAATTCTAGAGAGTATAAACCAAGTCTATCCAGTCTTTCTTCATAAGACAGTCCTGACATCCCAGGAATCAGTCTGGTGAACCGTCTCTGCACTCCCTCTATGGTAATAATGTCCTTCCTCAGGTTTGGAGACCAAAACTGTACGCAATACTCCAGGTGTGGTCTCACCTCCACGTACAACGTACAAACTCCGTACGGGCAGTACACTTACGGGCCTGTCCCACTTAGGCGATTTTTTGGGCGACTACAGGCGTAATATTTTCAACGTGTCGAAAATTTTTCGGCGACGATTTTTGCTGTTGTAGGTTGCCGCCAGGTGTCGTAGGTGGATTCCATTAAAACTAGTCCCTGGCAGTCGCCTAAAGAGTTGCCTAAGTGGGACAGGCACATACGTCAGGATCGAGCCCGGGTCTCTGGCGCCGCGAGGCAGCAACTCTACCGCTGCGCCACCGTGCCGCCACGTGTAAGAATAGCATTACAAAGAAAATAGGTGCAGGGCGAGGCCATTCGGCCCTTCGAGCCAGCACCGCCATTCATTGTGATCATGGCTGATCGTCCCCTATCAATAACCCGTGCCTGCCTTCTCCCCATATCCCCTGACTCCACCAGCCCCTAGAGCTCTATCTAACTCTCTCTTAAATCCATCCAGTGACTTGGCCTCCACTGCCCTCTGTGGCAGGGAATTCCTCACGTTCACAACTCTCTGGGTGAAAACGTTTTTTTTCTCACCTCAGTCTTAAATGACCTCCCCTTTATTCTAAGACTGTGTGGCCCCTGGTTCTGGACTCGCCCAACATTGGGACCATTTTTCCTGCATCTAGCTTGTCCAGTCCTTTTATAATTTTGATATTATTCTATAAAATACCCCCTCATCCTTCTAAACTCCAGTGAATACAAGCCTAGTCTTTTCAATCTTTCCTCATACGGCAGTCCCGCCATCCCAGGGATCAATCTCGTGGACCTACGCTGCACTGCCTCAATCAGAAGGATGTCCTTCCTCAAATGAGGAGAGCAAAACTGTACACAGTACTCCAGATGTGGTCTCACCAGAGCCCTATACAACTGCAGAAGAACCTCTTTACTCCTATACTGAAATCCTCTTGTTATGAAGGCCAACATTCCATTAGCTTTCTTCACTGCCTGCTGTACCTGCACGCCAACTTTCAGTGACCGGTGTACAAGGACACCCAGGTCCTTTCTCAAATGAGGAGACCAAAACTGTACACAATACTCCAGATGTTGATTCCACAATACTGATTCCTGGGATGTCAGGACTGTCTTATGAAGAAAGACTGGATAGACTTGGTTTATACTCTCTAGAATTTAGGAGATTGAGAGGGGATCTTATAGAAACTTACAAAATTCTTAATTGTTGAACAGGCTAGATGCAGGAAGATTGCTCCCGATGTTGGGGAAGTCCAGGACAAGGGGTCACAGCTTAAGGATAAGGGGGGAAATCCTTTAAAACCGAGATGAGAAGAACATTTTTCACACAGAGAGTGGTGAATCTCTGGAACTCTCTGCCACAGAGAGTAGTCGAGGCCAGTTCATTGGCTATATTTAAGAGGGAGTTAGATGTGGCCCTTTTGGGATCAGAGGGTATGGAGAGAAGGCAGGTACAGGATACTGAGTTGGATGATCAGCCATGATCATATTGAATGGCGGTGCAGGCTCGAAGGGCCGAATGGCCTACTCCTGCACCTAATTTCTATGTTTCTATGTTTCTATGATGTGCATTGCAACAATGAATGCAACGTGGCCACTATTGGGTGTCCTGCAGTTTTGCCGGGAGTGAAAATGGAGTTGCAGTCTTGTCTCTGAAGGTCTGCACTATGGGGGGGAGTGGGGCTAAAGCAGGGGTGACCAATAGTGAGATTCAGGAGACCATTTCGTCATTGGCTCTGGATACCAAAAGTTGCACATCATATGGAAAACTGGAAAATACCAGGCACCCATTTATAACACTAATATCACAATAATATTGGTGGGATGCAAGCACAAGCCGACACCTGGCACATCCCGGGCAACGCTGACGACAGAAACTGTACCACGGTGACTGACTGAAGTAGCCAATTCTGCAACCAGCGACCGTCAACCGCCACTGACCGACCGGAAAGACGTGATATGGAAGATGGCTGGACATGAGGAAGAAGAAAATAATATTGGTACTGATATTGGCTCGTTATCTCAGGCCCTCATGTCCCGGCAACATCATACGGAATGTTCTCTGCATCCCTTTCCAGTTTAATAATATCCTTCCTATAACGCGGTGACCAAAACTGTACACAATCCAGATTCACCGGACGCACCCCTTCCAGATTCAGGCTTGGTTTCTTCCCAGACATCTGAACCAATTCTTCTCTTCCCTCCCGCTCCACCCCCTCCCCGGGCACTTTCCCTTGCAACCGCAAGAGATGCTACATTTGTCACTTTACCTCCCCCCTCTTGACTCCATTCAAGGACCCAAGCAGTCGTTCCAGGTGTGACAGAGGTTCACCTGCACCTCCTCCAACCTCATCTATTGCATCCGCTGCTCTAGATGTCAGCTGATCTACATCGGTGAGACCAAGCGCAGGCTTGGCGATCGTTTCGCCGAACGTCTCCGCTCGGTCCGCAATAACCAACCTGATCTCCCGGTGGCTCAGCACTTCAACTCCCCCTCCCATTCCCAATCCGACCTTTCTGTCCTGGGCCTCCTCCATGGCCAGAGTGAGTCCCACCGCAAATTGGAGGAGCAGCACCTCATATTCCACTTGGGCAGTCTGCACCCTAGCGGCATAAACATTGAATTCTCCAATTTCCGGTAGCCCCTGCTGTCTCCTCCCCTTCTCAGCTCTCCCTCAGCCCTCGGGCTCTTCCTCTTCCTTTTTCCTTTCTTCTCCCACCCTGCTGCATCAGTCTGAAGAAGGGTTTCGGCCCGAAACGTCACCCATTCCTTCCCTCCAGAGATGCTGCCTGTCCCGCTGAGTTACTCCAGCATTTTGAGTCTATGTCTTCAGTGTAAACCAGCATCTGCAGTTCCTTCCTGCACTGCTATCTTCCTCAATGGAGACCCTCGGACTATCTTTAATCGGACGTTACTGGACTAAATCTTGCACTAAATGTTCTTCCATTCATCATGTGTGGTGAAACTCAGCGGGACGACAGTGAAACTAGTAGGATGACTAGGGCGACTGCTGGCATGACACCGGCAGTGGCCGAGAAAATTGCCAAGTGAGACAGACCCTTGACAGACAGCTACCTACATGATAAAAAAAAAGCATTCTCTGCCTCAGAGGGCGGTGGAGGCAGGTTCTCTGGATGCTTTCAAGAGAGAGCTAGATAGGGCTCTTACAAATAGCGGAGTCAGGGGATATGGGGAGAAGGCAGGAACGGGGTACTGATCGGGGATGATCAGCCATGATCACATTGAATGGCGGTGCTGTCTCGAAGGGCCGAATGACCTCCTCCTGCACCTATTGTCTATTGTGGAATCTCTGGAATTCTCTGCCACAGAAAGTAGTTGAGGCCACAGTTCATTGGCTATATTCAAGAGGGAGTTAGATGTGGCCCTTGGGGCTAAAGGGATCAGGGGGTATGGAGAGAAGGCAGGTACAGGATGCTGAGTTGGATGATCAGCCATGATCATATTGAATGGCGGTGCAGGCTCGAAGGGCCGAATGGCCTACTCCTGCATCTATTATCTATGTTTCTATGCCTATTGATAGAAAGATGTGACTATTGCTCCATTAGCAAAGTATATGAAATGAAATGTGTTGGAAACTGTCCTGGGCCTTAATCATTTGCCAGGTAATGCATCTTCAGGGCAGTTGCTGCTTGCGTTGAGAGGTTTTTTTTCTCTCTGAGACCTTGTAACTGTTGAACGAACAACACAGCTCGAGAGCAGCACTATATATAGAACCAGGAGACATTGTTCTAGTCTTACAATGAGATAGGGAGCCGATGGCACCTCAAGGTCACCCACCCATATACCATGTCAGTGTGGACACACACATCATTACTGGAGGAGTGCAGTTCACTTTCCAGTGGTGCCCATGACACAGTGATACTGCAACAGATATCACACTGATCAAAATTTAAATACAACTCGTTTGTGCATGCAGTAAGCCCGTGAAAGGCTGGCATTCACTTGCACTTTTTTCGACCTCCGAGACGATAGACAATAGGTGTCTTCCTCAGTTTTGGTCTCCAAATCTGAGGAAGGACATTATTGCCATAGAGGGAGTGCAGAGAAGGTTCACCAGACTGATTCCTGGGATGTCAGGACTGTCTTATGAAGAAAGACTGGATAGACTTGGTTTATACTCTCTAGAATTTAGGGGATTGAGAGGGGATCTTATAGAAACTTAGAAGATTCTTAAGGGGTTGGACAGGCTAGATGCAGGAAGATTGTTCCCGATGTTGGGGAAGTCCAGGACAAGGGGTCACAGCTTAAGGATAAGGGGGAAATCCTTTAAAACCGAGATGAGAATAACTTTTTTCACACAGAGAGTGGTGAATCTCTGGAAGTCTCTGCCACAGAGGGTAGTTGAGGCCAGTTCATTGGCTATATTTAAGAGGGAGTTAGATGTGGCCCTTGTGGGATCAGAGGGTATGGAGAGAAGGCAGGTACGGGATACTGAGTTGGATGATCAGCCATGATCATATTGAATGGCGGTGCAGGCTCAAAGGGCCGAATGGCCTACTCCTGCACCTAATTTCTATGTTTCTATGTTAGGTGCAGGAGTAGTCCATTCGGCCCTTCCAGCCAGCACCGCCATTCAATATGATCATGGATGATCATCCACACTCAGTACCCCGTCCCTGCCTTCTCCCCATATCCCCTGACTCCGCTATCTTTAAGAACCCTATCCAACTCTCTCTTGAAAGCATCCAGAGAGCCGCCCTCCACCGCCCTCTGAGGGCAGAGAATTCCACAGACTCACCACTCTCTGTGGGAAAATGTATTTCCTCATCTCCGTTCTAAATGGTTTACTCCTTATTCTTAAACTGTGTGGCCCCTGGTTCTGGACTCCGCCAACATCGGGAACATGTTCCTGCCTCTAGCGTGTCCAAACCCTTAACAATCTTTTATGTCTCAATGAGATCCCCTCTCATCCTTCTAAACTCCAGTGTGTACAAGCCCAGCCGCTCCATTCTCTCAGCATATGACGGTCCCGCCATCCCGGGAATTCACCTGGTGAACCTCCCTCCTGCTGAGTGTGTGTCTCAGCATTTACTGGGATCCATCAATAGTCGCGGCACGGTGGCGCAGCAGTGGAGTTGCTGCCTTACAGCGCCAGAGACCCGGGTTTGATCCTGACTACGGGTGCTGCCTCTGCGGAGTTTGCACGTTCTCCCCGAGATCTTCAGTTTCCTCCCGCACTCCAAAGACGCACAGGTTTTTGTCGGTTAATAGGTTTGGTATCAAAGTACATTGTCCCCGGTGTGTGCGGGATAGTATATCGATGGGCCGAAGGGCCTGTTTCCTCACTGTATCTCTATAAACTAAACTAAACTAACATCCACAAAGATTTTCACCCGGAGAGTTGTGAATTTGTGGAATTCCCTGCCACAGAGGGCAGTGGAATAGGCGACGTTTCGGGTCGAGACCCTTCTCCTAGAAGGATTAGGTGACGTTTCGGGTCGAGACCCTTCCGGGTCTCGACCCGAAACGTCACCTATTCCTTCGCTCCATAGATGCTTAATATCTTAGAATAAAGGGGAGGTCATTTAAGACTGAGGTGAGAAAAAGTCTTTTCACCCAGAGAGTTGGGAACTTGTGGAATTCCCTGCCACAGAGGGCAGTGGAGGCCAAGTCACTGGATGGATTTAAGAGAGAGTTCGATAGAGCTCTAGGGGCTAGTGGAGTCAAGGGATATGGGGGAGAAGGCAGGCACGGGTTACTGATAGGGGACGATCAGCCATGATCGCAATGAATGGCGGTGCTGGCTCGAAGGGCCGAATGACCTCCTCCTGCACCTATTTTCTATGTTTCTAAGATGTTGCTCGAAGGTCTGAGCTACAGGTGGAGGTTGAGCAGGCTGGGACGTTATTCCTTGGGGTGCAAGACGATGAGGGGGTGATCTGAAAGAGGTGTACAAAATCTTGAGGGGAATCATATTGGAAGGAACTGCAGATGCTGGTTTAAAAAACCGCAGATAGACACAAAATGCTGGAGTAACTCAGCGGGACAGGCAGCATCTCTGGAGAGAAGGAACGGGGAACGTTTCGGGTTGAGACCCTTCCTCAGGGGAATAGATCGGGCCATAACAACGCTATCGACAAGCCTGTCTGTTATTAGTCAAGGCACACAAGAAGGGTCTCGACCCGAAACGTCACCCATTCCTTCTCTCCAGAGATGCTGCCTGTCCCGCTGAGGTACTCCAGCATTTGTGTCCATGTTCGGTTCCTCCTTACGCATCAAGTCGCCAAAGCTGCAAAGAATGCAGTGAATATTTCCATGGATGTCTCCCAGACCCAATGACCTCACTGAGGTCGGGGTTGAGAGGGAAAGATAGATCAGCCCATGAGTGAATGGTGGAGTAGACTCGATGGGCCGAATGGCCTAATTCTGCTCCGATAACTGGTGGTCTTACGAACTTAGCCACCTCCTCAAAAAACTCAATCAAGTTCGTAAGATGTTTTCTCAAGAAAGAGTTAGATTTAGCTCTTGGGGCTAACGGAATCAAGTTGATGTTGGGGAAAAAGCAGGAACGGGGTACTGATTTTAGAAAATCAGCCATGATCAAATTGAATGGCGGTGCTGGATCGAAGGGCTGAATGGCCTATTCCTGCACCCGTGTTTCTAAGATAGGACTTGCCATGTACAAAGCTCTAGATAGACACAAAGTGCTGGAGTATCTCACCTTCTCCCCATGAAGGCATGAGTTTTCTTAGGGAACTCCGGATTCCTCCCACACTCCAAAGACGTACAGGTTTGTAGGTTAATTGGCTTTGGAAAAATTGTAAATTGTCCCTAGTGTGTGTAGGATAGAAACATAGAAATTAGGTGCAGGAGTAGGCCATTCGGCCCTTCGAGCCTGCACCGCCATTTAATATGATCATGGCTGATCATCCAACTCAGTATCCCGTACCTGCCTTCTCTCCATACCCTCTGATCCCCTTGGCCACAAGGGCCACATCTAACTCCCTCTTAAATATAGCCAATGAGCTGGGCTCAACTACCCTCTGTGGCAGAGAGTTCCAGAGATTCACCACTCTCTGTGTGAAAAAAGTTCTCCTCATCTCGGTTTTAAAGGATTTCCCCCTTATCCTTAAGCTGTGACCCCTTGTCCTGGACTTCCCCAACATCGGGAACAATCTTCCTGCATCTAGCCTGTCCAACCCCTTAAGAATAAGAAGGATAGTGTAAGTGTGTGGGGATCGCTGGTCGGCACGGACTCGGTGGGCCGAAGGGCCTGTTTCTGCTCTGTATCTCTAAGCGGGGCTGTCAAAATCTTGGTCAGATTACCGCTGATGGAAGCATTCATTCATCACTATTACCAATGGTTTGGTAGTAAAACCCGGGATGGCGGGACTGTCATACGCTGAGAGAATGGAGCAGCTGGGCTTGTACACTCTGGAGTTTAGAAGGATGAGAGGGGATCTCAATGAAACGTATAAGATTGTTAAGGACTTGGACACGCTAGAGGCAGGAAACATGTTCCCGATGTTGGGGGAGTCCAGAACCACAGTTTAAGAATAAAGAATAAGCCATTTAGAACGGAGACGAGGAAACACTTTTTCTCACAGAGAGTGGTGAGTCTGTGGAATTCTCTGCCTCAGAGGGCGGTGGAGGCAGGTTCTTTCAAGAGAGAGCTAGATAGGGCTCTTAAAAATAGTGGAGTCAGGGGATATGGGGAGAAGGCAGGAACGGGGTACTGATTGGGGATGATCAGCCTTGATGACATTGAATGGCAGTGCTGGCTCGAAGGGCCGAATGGCCTACTCCTGCACCTATTGTCTATTGTCTATTGTATCAAGTAACAGCTTTGGAACAAACAATGAATAATCATGTTCATATGTGATAGGAGCAGAATTAGGCCATTCGGCCCATCAAGTCTACTCTGCCATTCAATCATGGCTGATCTATCTCTCCCTCCTAACCCCATTCTCCTGCCTTCTCCCCGTAACCCCTGACGCTCATACTAATCAAGAATCTATCTATCTCTGCTTGAAATATATCCACTGACTTGGCCTCCACAGCCGTCTGTGTTGCTTTAATTTAGTGATCGGATGTTCTGCTGTTTAAAAACAAACTACTGAATTTGGAAACCCAGGTTCCCTCATCGTTTAACAGTCAAGCAAGCGACACATGGCCAACAATAAATAATAATTCAAAATAAATCCATTATTATTCAAACAGAGACACAGCATGCTGGAGTAACTCAGCGGAACAGGCAGGCAGCATCTCTGGAGGAAAGGAATGGGTGACGTTTCGGGTCGAGACCCTTCTACATTATTATGTTGTGTTATCTTTATTTAGCAGGGTGATGGACTCTCATGTAACGTTACTGACTGAGGACAAACCGAGTGTGTCTGTCAGAGCTGGGAATTAATCGTAGAGGGGAAGGGCGGCATTAGTTGCGGCATTCTCACCTCTCGGCTTCTGAATGTTTTGGCTTTGTGTCATGTGCAGTGCCAGAGGCAGCAAATGCCCTCTGGCCAGATGCCAAAGTGACCATTTGTCACATCTGAGCTTTCGGCAGCTAACGTCAAAGTCAGAGAAGGAGGAGTGGGGCCTTCGAGGCGCTGGAGCCTGTGATCTATCGATGTGCCTGGAAAATTTCAAAACCCGCCCGACATCGGCAACCTTTGCGCAGAGCGCCAGGGTTGCCGCAGTGTTGGGTGGTCGGTAGACTTGTCGTCTTAAGGGCCTGTCCCACCTGGACATCTCAAAATCCAAGCGGCGAAAATCCAGGTTTACGGTGACCTGATACGTTAGTCAAAGATGGCGGCAGTCGTCGAAAATATCGCCAGGTGGTCCCCAGGCGCTAACAGCGCCAGAGATCCACGTGGTGATGTCTCCACGGAGTTTTTGTATGTTCTCACAGTGGTGCTGCTGCAAGTAAGAATTTCATTGATCTATCAGGGACCACACGATACCAACACACTCTTTTGGGTGCGTGTGCTTTCTCCGAGGTGCTCCGGTTTCCTCCCACACTCCGAGGACACACAGGTTTGTAGGTTAATTGGCTTCTGTCAAATTGCCCTTAGTGTACGTTGGATAGAACTCGTGTACAGGGGACCGCTGGTCGCCACGGGCTCGGTGGGCCGAAAGGCCTGATTCCACACTGTGTCTCCAAACTAAACTAAACTAAACTAAACTAAACTAAACTAAACACCGCTGCACTGAACTGGAGCCTCACTCATTTTAAGTTCACGCCAGGTCTGAAGAAGGATCTCGACCCGAAACGTCACCCATTCCTTCTCTCCACAGATGCTGCCTGTCCCGCTGAGTTACTCCAGCATTTTGTATCTATCTTAAGTTCATGCACTCTTTGGTCGGATTGTTAAGGGTTTGGACGTGCAAGAGGCAGGAAACATGTTCCCTGACTTGCTATTGAGGGAGTGCAGCGTAGGTTTACCAGGTTAATTCCCGGGATGGCAGGACTGTCATATGCTGAGAGAATGGGACGGCTGGGCTTGTACACTCAGGAATTTAGGATGAGAGGGAATCTCATTGAAGGATTACTGTAAGATTATTAAGGGTTTGGACACGCTAGAGGCAGGAAACATGTTCCCGATGTTGGGGGAGTCCAGAACCAGGGGCCACACACAGTTTAAGAATAAGGAGTAAACCATTTAGAACGGAGACGAGGAAACACTTTTTCTCACAGAGAGTGGTGAGTCTGTGGAATTCTCTGCCACAGAGGGCGGTGGAGGCCGGTTCTCTGGATGCTTTCAAGAGGGAGCTAGATAGGGCTCTTAAAAATAGCGGAGTCAGGGGATATGGGGAGAAGGCAGGAACGGGGTACTGATTGTGGATGATCAGCCACGATCACATTGAATGGCGGTGCTGGCACGAAGGGCCGAATGGCCTCTACTCCTGCACCTATTGTCTATTGTCTATTGAATCTCTCCATCTGTTTTTCTGCAACACTTTTTACCAGTTAAATCTTTTGTGATAAACCAAGTCCTCAACCATCTTCAATCGAAGGATTGCAAATCAAGTTCGCCAATCTTTCTTCATGGTTGAACCTCTTAAACCAGATTATTCCAGTCAATCTGCATTTATTCCAGAGCACGTCCTGGCCTCGATCATCATAGCATACCCATACTTTAAATTTCTGGTAGAGACAAGAATGTTGCCAGGACTAGAGGGTGTGAGCTACAGGGAGAGGTTGAGTAGGCTGGGTCTCTATTCCATGGAGCGCAGGAGGATGAGGGGAGATCTTATAGAGATGTACAAAATCATGAGAGGAATAGATCGGGTAGATGCACAGAGTCATTTGCCCAGAGTAGGGGAATCGAGGTCCACATGACACAGGTTTAAGACGAAGGGGAAAAGATTTAATAGGAATTTGAGGGGTAACTTTTTCACACAGAGGGTGGTGGGTGTATGGAACGAGCTGCCGGAGGAGGTAGTTGAGGCTGGGACTATCCCAACAGTTGGACAGGTACAGGTTTGGAGGGATATGGACCAAGCGCAGGTGAGTGGGACTAGCGTAGCTGGGACATGTTGGCCGGTGTGGGTGAGTTAGGGTGAGTCGGGCCGAAGGGCCTGTTTCCACACTGTATCATTCTATGACTACGGCGCGGGGCCGGTCCCACTGAGAAGCGTGGAGGGGTATGTAGTTGTACGTGACATTGCGCGGGGCTCCGAAATTTTGTAGCGAATGAAATCTTCGCGCGCCAACGGCCTGTCCCGGAACTGACGGCCAAAGTGGGACAGGCACAAGACCCTGGCGCCATGCAACGTCTCACCTCCAACAGCAGCAGAAGCAGGCAAACCATCGCCGAGCTCGGCCTGGGGCCCACGGCCACTGCAGTCCGGATCCGCCCCCACTTCTACTCCCAGAGCGGGGCCAAGAAAATTGAAGATAGACACAAAATGCAGGAGTAACTCAGCGGGACCGGCAGCATCTCTGGAGAGAAGCAATGGGTGATGTTTCGGGTCAAGACCCTTCTTTCAGACTGAAGAAGAGTCTCGACACGAAACGTCACCCATTGCTTCTCTCCAGGGAATTCCTTTAATTCCTTTAGGAAGGAATTTCTTCAGTCAGAGGGTGGTGAATCTGTGGAATTCTTTGCCATAGAAGGGTGTGGAGGCCAAGTTAGTGGGGTTTTTTAAGGCAGAGATAGATAGATTTGTGATTAGTGCAGGTATCAGGGGTTATGGGGAGAGAGTGGGAGAGAGAGAGAGTGATAGAGAGGGAGAGAGGAGAGAGGAGAGAGAGGAGTGATAGAGAGGGAGAGGGAGGGAGAGAGAGAGAGAGAGAGAGAGAGAGAGAGAGAGAGAGAGAGAGAGAGTGATAGAGAGGGAGGGGGGGAGAGGGAGGGAGGGAGGGGGGGGGGGGAGGAGAGGGGGAGAGAGGGAGGGGGAGGGGGAGAGCGAGAGAAAGAGGGAGAGAAAGAGAAGGGGGGAGAGGGAGAGAGGGAGAGAGGGAGAGAGGGGGGAGAGAGAGAGGGAGAGAGAGAGAGAGAGAGAGAGAGAGGGAGAGAGAGAGAGAGAGAGAGAGAGAGAGAGGGAGGGAGAGAGAGGGAGAGAACGAGAGAGGGAGAGAGAGAGGGAGAGATGAGAGAGAGAGAGAGAGAGAGTGAGAGAGAGGAGAGGGAAGGAGAGAGAGAGAGTGGGAGAGAGAGTTGTAGTGTGGTGTATTTAGGTTTTGTTTTACGTGTGGTGGGAGAGAGATAGAGAGAAGGAAGGAGAGATAGAGTTTTAGTTCAATGTGTTTAGAGAGAGAGAGGGAGAGGGGGGGGAGAGAGGGAGAGAGAGAGAGAGAGAGGGAGAGAGAGAGAGAGAGAGAGAGAGAGAGAGAGAGAGAGAGAGGGAGAGAGAGAGAGAGAGAGAGAGAGAGAGAGAGAGAGAGAGAGAGAGAGAGAGAGAGAGAGAGAGAGATAGAGAGGGATAGAGAGGGAGAGGGCAGTACCAGCGATTGTGGGAGATTTACACTAACACAAACAGACAACATCTTGTGCAGCTCCAACATCCCCGAAGGGACCAGCTGCCACCTTTGATTTTTACTTTAAAAGATTTTGCTACTTTTTCAATTTGTTTCTCCGTAAAGCGTTGATCATTGGACCTGATCTCGCCACGAACACACGAGCATAAAAGCAATCTTCTCTACTTGAGAATGTTACATCTAAAAGGATTTGAAAGCCGTGTGACTGAAGTCCTCTTTGTGAAAACACAACCATTGGCACGGTGACGCAGCTGTTAGAGCCGCCGCCTCACGGCGCCAGAGACCCCGGTTCGATCCTGGCCTCGGGCGCTGTCTGTACGGAGTTTGCACGTTCTGCCTGTGACCGTGTGGGTTTTCTCCGGTGCTCCGGTTTCCCCCCACACTCTAAAGACGTGCGGGTTTGTAGGTTAATTGGCCTGGGTAAATTGTCTGTTGTACACAGGATTGAACTAGTGTACGGGGCCATCGCTGGTCGGCACGGACTAGGTGGGCCGAAGGGCCTGTTTCAACTCTGTATCTCTAAACTCAAACACTGATTTTACCCACAAAATACTGGGTTTGCAGGTGAATTGGCTGCTGTAGTTTGACCTTGATGGGTGGAGAGTGGATGAGGGAGTGAGATAACATGGAAGCAGTGCAAATGGGTGATCGCTGGTCGGCAAAGACACGCTCGGCTTAAACATAGAAACATAGAAACATAGAAATTAGGTGCAGGAGTAGGCCATTCGGCCCTTCGAGCCTGCACCGCCATTCAATATGATCATGGCTGATCATCCAACTCAGTATCCCGTACCTGCCTTCTCTCCATACCCCCTGATCCCCTTAGCCACAAGGGCCACATCTAACTCCCTCTTAAATATAGCCAATGAACTGGCCTCAACTACCCTCTGTGGCAGAGAGTTCCAGAGATTCACCACTCTCTGTGTGAAAAAAGTTCTTCTCATCTCGGTTTTAAAGGATTTCCCCCTTATACTTAAGCTGTGACCCCTTGTCCTGGACTTCCCCAACATCGGGAACAATCTTCCTGCATCTAGCCTGTCCAACCCCTTAAGAATTTTGTAAGTTTCTATAAGATCCCCCCTCAATCTCCTAAATTCTAGAGAGTATAAACCAAGTCTATCCAGTCTTTCTTCATAAGACAGTCCTGACATCCCAGGAATCAGTCTGGTGAACCGTCTCTGCACTCCCTCTATGGCAATAATGTCCTTCCTCAGATTTGGAGACCAAAACTGTACGCAATACTCCAGGTGTGGTCTCACCAAGACCCTGTACAACTGAGGGCGCATCTCCGTTCTGTGTCTCTAGACTACGGTGAGGCACGCGGTCGAGTCGCTGCCTCACAGCGCCAGAGACCCAGGTCCGATCCTTACCACGGGCGCTTGCCTGCGCGCTCTCCCCGTAACCCGCGTGGGTTTTCTCCGAGATCTTCGGTTTCCTCCGGAAACCGAAGATCTCGGAGAAAACCCACGCGGGTCACGGGAAGATTTGCAGGTCAATTGGCTCGGTGTAAGTGTAGAATTATCCCTGGTGTGTGTGTGTGTGTGTAGGATGATGTTACTGTGCAGGGATCGCTGGTCGGCCAGCGCAGGCTCGGCTGAAGGGCCTGTTTCCGCGCTGTATCTCTAAACTAAACTGAAATAATAGACTTCTTCTTCTTCTTGCGTGTGGCGTGCACAGCCTAAAGTTGTAGGGCAACTTGTTCTATTTGAACGCCGGGTTGATTGCATTAATCGAAGGTTGCAATCTCCCACCCCAAATAATAGACTGAACTTTGCACAGGCATCCTGGGTGTAGATACTGTTTAGGCTTTTCCCCACATGCACTGCCTACTGATGAACATATTCACTAACTCCACTGAAACAAGTTCAAAGATGCTACCTGCCATCAACTTCCGGCACGAATTAACCCCGCACGCACTGTGAATTTATAGTTTGAACAGGCATTTCTCACAAGCGGCAGGCTCCTCTACCTGTGACCCTGTGACCACTGCCTCATAACCCTGTCCCACTGTGCGAGTTCATTCCAAGAGCTCTCCCGAGTTTTAAAAAAATCAAACTCCTGGTAAGAACGGAGAATGAACGTAGCGGGTACGTCGGACCTCGGGGACGTCTCTTAGCGCTAACGGCAGGTACTCGGGAAGACTCGCTAACGGCAGGTAAGCACGGGAAGACTCGTGAAGGTTTTTCAACATGATGAAAAATGTCCACGAGAGCCCCGAGTACCGACGAGCGGCCATTACCGTAAATCTCCGAGTTCGAATCGGGGCAAACTCGGGAGAGCTCTTGGAATGAACTCGTACAGTGGGACAGGGGTTTAAATGTAGTTTTCCACAGAGAAGGAAGTCAAACGGAACAAAAAAGATGAACCAACACACACTGCTTTTGTTCCTCCAACATTTTAGACTTTAGACAGATACAGAATGGGGCAACGGCCCTTCGGCCCACCGAGTCCCTACCGACCCCCCCTCCTCTGTACACTAACCCACACACACTAGGGACAATCTCACAACGTACCAAAGCCAATTCACCTACAAACCTGCCCGTCTTTGGAGTGTGGGAGGAAACCGGAGCACCCGGGGAAAACCCACGGAGGTCACGGGGAGAACGGACAAACAGACAGACAGACAGACAGACAGACAGACAGACAGACAGACAGACAGACAGCGCCCGTAGTCAGGATGGAACCCAGGTCTCTGGCGCTGTGAGGCAGCAACTCTACCGCTGCGCCACCGTGCTGCTCCCCAACCAGTTTAATTAACCACACATGTCCTGTGAGATTATGGTTTGAACAGGTATTGCACCAGATTCCTGTGCCTTAACCACCTACCTTCCAAGTACAGTGTATCTCAAAATGCTGTTATAATACCTGCCAGGTTCAGAAATAGCTACTTCCCCACAGCCATCAGGCTATTAAACTTGGCTCCCCCAACATCGGGAACATGTTTCCTGCCTCCAGCGTGTCCAGACCCTTAACAATCTTATATGTTTCAATGTTTTTCGAAACTCCAGAGTGTACAAGCCCAGCCGCTCCATTCTCTCAGCATATGACAGTCCCGCCATCCCGGGAATTAGCCTTGTAAACCTACGCTACGCTCACTCAATAGCAATACCTTACGATATGGATTAAACAATGCAACTTAAAGCCAAACTTAAACCCACTGTACGAGTTCATTCAAGAGCTCTCCTGAAGTATAAAGTCTTATTTCCAGTGTGTTGAGAAATGTGGCCACTATGTAAATATCTGTCCCAAGTCAATGAAAGGCTGGTGTTTACCGTGGGAACATTATGATGCAGATATCTGCGCTATAATGAATATAATGGGGGAATATGAGAAGTGTTTGGAGCTGGCAGAGGTGTAGATGTTGATGTCAGTGATATTTTGTGAGTGCTAATATAATCTCCTCCAGGCACCATCAGCACCAATCAGTTAACTAATGAGACTAAGGTACTTCTGAACTCATCGCACTGTAAGAAAAATCCTGAAATTAAATTTTATTGTATAGGATATCAACGTGATCTTAATGACTTACCAAAGGCATTATTATTGCTTTGTGATCGCTCTGATTTGAAAAACATAATTTTATATTTGTGCACATTCCAATCTCTCATCGAGTTAACTTTAGACTTTAGATATACAGCGTGGAAATAGCCCACCACGTCCTGGCCGATCAGCGATGGCCCCAAACACTCACTCGCACGATCGCTAACACTAGACTGTTTACAATTCGCAGAAGCCAATTAACCTACAAACCTGCACGTCCTTGGCGTGTGAGAGGGAAACCGGAGCACCCGGAGAAAACCCACGCAGGTCACGGGGAGAACGTGCAAACTCCGTACAGACAGTGCCCGTGGTGAGGATGGAACCCGGGTCTCCGGCGCTGTGAGGCAGCAGCTCCACCGCTGCGCCTCCGTGCTGGCCTCAAACTAAAAAGCCTTTCAACATTTTGCACATGTTTTTTTTTTAAATGTTTCTGATCTGTGGAATCCTCTGCCTCAGAGGGCGGTGGAGGCAGGTTCTCTGGATGCTTTCAAGAGAGAGCTAGACAGGGCTCTTAAAAATAGCGGAGTCAGGCGATATGGGGAGAAGGCAGGAACGGGGCACTGATTGGGGATGATCAGCCGTGATCACATTGAATGGCGGTGCTGGCTCGAAGGGCCGAATGGCCTAGTATCATTTATGGTACTAATGATACTAATGGCTTAGTATCTTTGGCTTGCCCTCTCCAAAATGTTCATTAAAGATTGTATCTCCCGTATGACATTCTGGGTACGATCTGCAGCCCGACGGTGCCATCAGCTCGATGAAGAACTCACAGCCTCCTGGATAATACCTGACTAGTCCAGGTCGGGGGAATGGAAGTCCGTGAGCTGGATTGCCAGATCTTCAGAGTGGTTTTAGTTAGGGTCAGCAGCAGTTCTGACCTGCCTACATTTATATTCTACACCATGCCCATCAAACCGGCCTCATCACCTTGTGGTGTCCGTGGATGTGACCCGCAAGGTCTCTCCCTTCCTGATTTATCAGGTACTATCATTTACTTATCCTCGACAAGACACAAAACGCTGGGGTAACTCAGCTGGACTAGCAACGTCTCCGGAGAGAAGAGACGGGTGACCTTTCGGGTTGAGGCCCTTCTTCAGACCGACACATCACTTATCCTCAATGGACAATAGACAATAGGTGCAGGAGTAGGCCATTCGGCCCTTCGAGCCAGCACCGCCATTCAATGTGATCATGGCTGATCATCCCCAATCAGTACCCCCCCCGTTCCTGCCTTCTTCCCATATCCCCTGACTCCGCTATTTTTAAGAGCCCTATCTAGCTCTCTCTTGAAAGCACCCAGAAAACCGCCCTCTGAGGCAGAGAATTCCACAGACTCACCACTCTCTGTGAGAAAAAGTGTTTCCTCGTCTCTGTTCTAAATGGCTTACTCCTTATTCTTAAACTGTGTGGCCCCTGGTTCTGGACTCCCCCAACATCGGGAACATGTTTCCTGCCTCTAGCGTGTCCATACCATTAATAATCTTATGTGTTTCAAGAAGATTCCCTCTCATCCTTCTAAACTCCAGAGTGTACAAACCCAGCCGCTCCATTCTCTCAGCATATGACAGTCCCGCCATCCCGGGAATTAACCTGGTGAACCTACGCTGCACCCCCTCAATAGCAATACCTTACGATATGGATTAAACAATGCAACTTAAAGTCCTGTCCCACTGTACGAGTTCATTCAAGAGCTCTCCCGAGTTTAAAAAAAGCTCGTGGTAAGCACGGAGAATGTACGTAGCGGGTACGTCGGAGCTCGGGGACGGCTCTTAGCGGCTCGTAACGCTAACGGCAGGTACTCGGGAAGACTCGTTAACGGCAGGTAAGCACGGGAAGACTCGTGAAGTTTTTTCAACATGTTGAAAAATGTCCACGAGAGCCCCGAGTACCGACGAGCGGCCATTACCGTAAATCTCCGAGTTCGAATCGGGGCAAACTCGGGAGAACTCTTGGAATGAACTCGTACAGTGGGACAGGGGTTTTAGAGCTTCCATGTTGATATTGACACTGAATTGTGAGCGTTGAGGCAGTTGGTGCTAGCACAAAGGAAAACACAATAAAATACCTGCAGAGTAACCCCATAATTGGCCAAGTAATTTTGACATGCGGTAAGTGTGAGGTGATACACTTTGGTGGGAAGATTAAGCCATATACTGCTTCGAAACCTTAATGAGCCAGAAGAGCAGAGGGGGCTGGGGACATGGATACACAAATCATAAAACAGCGACACAAGTTAACAAGGGCTTTAAACACATCAAACCGCGGGAGATTGTTGCTGGATACACAACTGGAAAGCAAGCAAGTTGTGCAGAACCTAGACAGGACTTTGGTGGAAACACGGAACTGCAGATGTAGGTCTGTAGCAAAGAAAGACACCAAGTGCTGGAGTGACTCAGCGGGCCAGGCAGCATCTCTGGAGAGAAGGGACGGGTGACGTTTCGGGGACGAGACCCTTCTTCAGACCCAAAACGTCACAGTCTATCCAGTCTTTCTTCATATGAAGAAAGACTGGATAGACTCGGCTTGTACTCGCTAGAATTTAGGAGATTGACGGGGGGATCTTATGGAAACTTACAAAATTCTTAAGGGGTTGGACAGGCTAGATGCAGGAAGATTGTTCCCAATGTTGGGGAAGTCCAGGACAAGGGGTCACAGCTTAAGGATAAGGGGGAAATCCTTTAGGACCGAGATGAGAAAAACATTTTTCATACAGAGAGTGGTGAATCGCTGGAACTCCCTGCCACAGAAGGTAGTTGAGGCCAGTTCGTTGGCTATATTTAAGAGGGAATTAGAAACATAGAAACATAGAAATTAGGTGCAGGAGTAGGCCATTCGGCCCTTCGAGCCTGCACCGCCATTCAATATGATCATGGCTGATCATCCAACTCAGTATCCCGTACCTGCCTTCTCTCCATACCCTCTGATCCCCTTAGCCACGTGCCACATCTAACTCCCTCTTAAATATAGCCAATGAACTGACCTCAACTACCTTCTGTGGCAGAGAGTTCCACAGATTCACCACTCTCTGTGAAAAAACATGTTTTTCTCATCTCGGTCCTAAAGGATTTCCCCCTTATCCTTAAGCTGTGACCCCTTGTCCTGGACTTCCCCAACATCGGGAACAATCTTCCTGCATCTAGCCTGTCCAACCCCTTAAGAATTTTGTAAGTTTCTGTAAGATCCCCCCCTCAATCTCCTAAATTCCAGCGAGTACAAGCCGGGTCTATCCAGTTTCTGATTGGGACCCTTCTATCCACAAAACAAAACATTTATTTCCCGGTACCACTTGCGCCTATTGCAATCACTGCCATGCCGTGAGTCGATCCTCAGGAGACCTTCCAGTGTCCATAATAATATGCACTTCCCACCTTGCAATCAACTCTTAATTATTCACTGATTACGCGTAGCAGGATCACATGAGTGTCGGTGGCTATGCAGTAGTTTCAGCAAGTCCGTGCCGTGGAATGCTCTGGTTATTGGAGTCACAATGAGCGCGATTGGGTTCTTCAGAGTAAGCCCAAAACTACCTGAAATTCCCCCATGCCTCATGTTCAAATAGTCAACCATGTTCCCAATGTTGGGTGAGTCCAGAGCCAGGGGCCACACAGTCTTAGAATAAAGAGGAGGTCATTTTCACACAGAGAGTGGTGATTCACACAGAGAGTGGTGAATCTGTGGAACTCTCTGCCGCAGAGGGTAGTCGAGGCCAGTTCATTGGCTATATTTAAGAAGGAGTTAGATGTGGCCCTTGTGGCTAAAGATTCAGATTCAAGATTCAGATTCAATTTTAATTGTCATTGTCAGTGTCCTCTGTCACAGTGCCAGTGTCAGTAAAGGGATCAGAGG
>NC_073393.1:3900206-3947791 GCF_028641065.1 Leucoraja erinaceus
CCTCCTGCTCCCTCCCACCCCGAGCCCACAACCCCACTCCAATGTCAATAGACACCCTGCAGCAGAGGCTACATTACAATTCAGTTACATATAGCACTCAGCACAGTGAGTGTGGGTGTGTGTGTTTGTGTCAGTGAGTGAGTGAGTGAGTGTGTGTGTGCCTCTGTACTCCACAATTTGAGATTTGTAATAGAAAAAAAATCACATGTGGTTAAAGTGCACATTGTCAGATTTTAATAAAGGCCATTTTTATACATTTTGGTTTCACCATGTAGAAATTACAGCTGTGTTTATACATAGTCCCCCCATTTCAGGGCACCATAATGTTTGGGACACATGGCTTCACAGGTGTTTGTAATTGCTCAGGTGTGTTTAATTGCCTCCTTAATGCAGGTATAAGAGAGCTCTCAGCACCTAGTCTTTCCTCCAGTCTTTCCATCGCCTTTGGAAACTTTTATTGCTGTTTATCAACATGAGGGCCAAAGTTGTGCCAATGAAAGTCAAAGAAGCCATTATGAGACTGAGAAACAAGAATAAAACTGTTAGAGACATCAGCCAAACCTTAGGCTTACCAAAATCAACTGTTTGGAACATCATTAAGAAGAAAGAGAGCACTGGTGAGATTACTAATCGCAAAGGGACTGGCAGGCCAAGGAAGACCTCCACAGCTAATGACAGAAAATATTCTCTCTATAATAAAGAAAAATCCCCAAACACCTGTCCGACAGATCAGAAACACTCTTCAGGAGTTAGGTGTGGATTTGTCAATGACCACTGTCCACAGAAGACTTCATGAACAGAAATACAGAGGCTACACTGCAAGATGCAAACCACTGGTTAGCTGCAAAAATAGGATGGCCAGGTTACAGTTTGCCAAGAAGTACTTAAAAGGTCTTGTGGACAGATGAGATGAAGATTAACTTGTATCAGAGTGATGGCAAGAGCAAAGTATGGAGGAGAGAAGGAACTGCCCAAGATCCAAAGCATACCACCTCATCTGTGAAACACGGTGGTGGGGGTGTTATGGCCTGGGCATGTATGGCTGCTGAAGGTACTGGCTCACTTATCTTCATTGATGATACAACTGCTGATGGTAGTAGCATAATGAATTCTGAAGTGTATAGACATATACTATCTGCTCAAGTTCAAACAAATACCTCAAAACTCATTGGTACACAAAAATGCTGGAGAAACTCAGCAGGTGAGGCAGCATCTATGGAGCGAAGGAAAGGCAACGTTTCGGCCCGAAACCTTTCTTCAGACCGATGTGAGTGTGTGTGTGGGGGGGCAGGAAGAAGAAAGGAAGAGGAGGAGCCATTGAGCTGAGGGAGAGCTGAGAGGGGAGGAGAAAGTAAGGATTACCTGAAATTAGAGAAGTTAATGTTCAAGGAAATAGGCAACGTTTTGGGCCAAAACTCATTGGCCGGCGGTTCATTCTACAGCAAGACAATGATCCCAAACATACTGCTAAAGCAACAAAGGAGTTTTACAAAGCTAAAAAATGGTCAATTCTTGAGTGGCCAAGTCAATCACCCGATCTGAACCCAATTGACCATGCCTTTTATATGCTGAAGAGAAAACTGAAGGGGATTAGCCCCCAAAACAAGCATAAGCTAAAGATGGCTGCAATACAGGCCTGGCAGAGCATCACCAGAGAAGACACCCAGCGACTGGTGATGTCAATGAATCACAGACTTCAAGCTGTCATTGCATGCAAAGGATATGCAACAAAATACTAAACATGACTACTTTCATTTACTTGACATTGCTGTGTCCCAAACATTATGGTGCCCTGAAATGTGGGGACTATGTATAAACACTGCTGTAATTTCTACATTGTGAAACCAACATGTATAAAAATTAAAATCTTAATTAAAATTAAAATCTGACAATGTGCACTTTAACCACATGTGATTTTTTTTCTATTACAAATCTCAAATTGTGAAGTACAGAGGCAAATAAATAAATGATGGGTCTTTGTCCCAAACATTATGGAGTACACTGTATCTGGGTATGTTTCTGTGTAGATATATATATATGTGTGTGTGTGTGTGTGTGTGTGTGTGTATGTGAATGTATATATGTGTATGTATATAAGTGTGTGTACTGTGTACATATAGTGTGTGTGTATATGTGTGCATATCTGTGTTTGTGTATATTTGTGTGTGTGCGCATGTGTGTGTGTATATGTATGTTCATGTATATGTACATGTATATTTACATTTGTTTATATGTTGATGTGTATTTGCATGTGTGTGTGCGTATGAGTGTATGCATGTTTGTTTGTGTATGTGTATGCATGTTTGCATGTGTATATATGTGTGTGTATGCGTGTGTATATATGTGTATATTTGCGTGTGTATATATGTGTGTGTCTATGTATGTGTATATTTGTGTGTGTGTGTGCGTGTGTATATGTGTGTGGATGCATATGTATATATGTGTATATTTGCACGCGTATGTGAGAGGGTATGTATGTGTGCGTGTATGTATGTGTATATATGTGTCTATTTGTGTGTGTGTATATATGTGTGTGTGCGTGTGTATATATGTGTGTGTATATGTGTATATTTGTGTGTGTGTGTGCTCATATATGCGTGTGTGAGAAGGTATGCATATGTGTGCGTGTGTATATTTGCGTGTGTGTATATATGCGTGTGTGAGAGGGGATATATGTGTGTGTGTGTATATATGCGTGTGTGAGAGGGGATATATGTGTGTGTGTGTATATATGCGTGTGTGAGAGGGGACATATGTGTGCGCGTGTGTATATATGTGTGTGTGTGTGTGTGTGTGTGTGTGTGTCATTTCTCTGAAGAATATTCCATTTCTGCCATCTGTATTTTATTCATTGGGGGGGGGGGCTTTTTTTATCTAAATGCTTTAATCATTTTGCTCTCAGTGTGAGAGGAGAGCAGGCTCCTCACTGAGTGCTGGAGACGGCTGCTCAATGGCAGCTCATTGCAAACGCAATTTGATTTCAGGACCAGAGAACAGATCAAGGAATGCTGTGGCTTGCTGGCTGTGCTCCATGGGGAAGCTGGAGAAAACCAGGGAGGAGCTGAGGGTTGTGAAGAAATCATGGTCAACAGGAGAAGGGACCAGCGTTCCTCCCCTGAACTGGGAGAGGAGGAAGGAAGCAGGAAGCCAGCACTCCCCGACCGCACAGCCGTGGAGTCCGACAGTCTTCTTGCATTAATAGAATCTCAGCTCACAGCTTCCGACAACTTTTTAATAATGCGGAATGGTTTAATTATGCAGCTTTTGCAACTCTAAGAGCTCGGCAAGCGAGGGAGGAAGAATCGAGGAAGACTCGTACAAAATGCTTACAGCGCCGGAGACCCGGGTTCGATCCTGACTACGGGTGCTGTACTGTACGGAGTTTGCACGTGACCTGCGTGGGTTTTCTCCAAGATCTTCGGTCTCCTCCCACACGCCAAAGGCGTACAGGTTTGTAGGTTAATTGGCTTGGCAGAAATGTAAACATTGTCCCTAGTGTGTTTAGGATAGTGTTAACATAGAAACATAGAAAATAGGTGCAGGAGTAGGCCATTCGGCCCTTCGAGCCTGCACCGCCATTCAATATGATCATGGCTGATCATCCAACTCAGTATCCTGTACCTGCCTTCTCTCCATAACCCCTGATCCCCTTTAGCCACAAGGGCCACATCTAACTCCCTCTTAAATATAGCCAATGAACTGTGGCCTCAACTACCTTCTGTGGCAGAGAATTCCAGAGATTCGCCACTCTATGCGGCACAGTCTCGATGGGCCGAAGGGCCTGTTTCCACGCTGTATCTCTGGATAGAGGGAATGGGTGACATTTCGGGTGGAGTTTGAGTATAGAAGTTGGGAGGTTATGTTGCAGTATAAGATGTTGCTGAGGCCGCATTTAGATTATTGTGTTCAGTTCTGGGCACCATGTTACAGGAAGGATGGAGTCAAGCTGGAAGGATACAGAGAAAATCTATGAAGATGTTGCCAGGACTTGAGGGTGTGAGCTACAGGGGGAGGTTGAGTAGGCTGGGACTCTATTCCTTGGAGGGCAGGAGGATGAGGGATAATCTTATAGAGGTGTACAAAATCATGAGAGGAATAGATCAGGTCAGTGTCTTTTGCCCAGAGTGGGTGAGGCAGGGACTATCGCAACATTTAAGAAACAGTTAGACAGGTACAGGGAGGGATATGGGTCGAACGCGGGCAGGTGGTACTAGAATAACTTGGACATGTTGGCCGGGGTGTGCAGGTCGGGCCGAAGGGCCTGTTCCCATGCTGTATCGCTCCAAGACTCTCTGATCAGCTGCATGATACGAGTGGTGAATCTCTGGAACTCTCTGCCACAGAGGGTAGTTGAGGCCACAGTTCATTGGCTATATTTAAGAGGGAGTTAGATGTGGCCCTTGTGGCTAAGGGGATCAGGGGGTATGGAGAGAAGGCAGGTACGGGATACTGAGTTGGATGATCAGCCACGATCATATTGAATGGCGGTGCAGGCTCGAAGGGCCGAATGGCCTACTCCTGCACCTAATTTCTATGTTTCTATGAGTCTTTTACCCAGACTAGGAGAATCATGAGCCAGAAGGCACAGGTTCAAGGTGAAAGGGGAAAGATTTAATAGGATCCCGAGGGACAACCTTTTCACACAGAGGATGGTGGGTGTGTGGAACGAGCTGCCAGTTGTTGTTTTATGAAACTTTTTTTTTTTTTTGTGGAATATTTCCAATTTTAGCATTAAAAATCCACTTTCAGGCAACTGTTTCCTTGGTATGAGTTCATTATTGAAGACCCACGGACAAGTCTCGTATTATCAACACTGAGAAGAGAGTGGTGGGTTTGTGGAACGAGCTGCCAGAGGAGAGAGTTGATGCAAGGACAATAACAATACTTGAAAATTATTTAGACGATACAATAGAACTTTATTTTTCCCAGGAGGGAAATTGATTTGCCAACAGTTATAAAACTCAAAATACAATTTTGGTCGCCCAATTATAGGAAGGATGTCAACAAAATAGAGAGAGTACAGAGGAGATTTACTAGAATGTTGCCTGGGTTTCAACAACTAAGTTACAGAGAAAGGTTGAATAAGTTAGGTCTTTATTCTCTGGAGCGCAGAAGGTTAAGGGGGGACCTGATAGAGGTCTTTAAAATGATGAGAGGGATAAAGACAGAGTTGATGTGGACAAGCTTTTCCCTTCGAGAATAGGGAAGATTCAAACAAGAGGACATGACTTCAGAATTAAGGGACAGAGGTTTAGGGGTAATATGAGGGGGAACTTCTTTACTCAGAGAGTGGTAGCGGTGTGGAATGAGCTTCCAGTGGAAGTGGTGGAGGCAGGTTCATTGGTATCATTTAAAAATAAATTGGATAGGCATGTGGATGAGAAGGGAATGGAGGGTTATGGTATGAGTGCAGGCAGGTGGGACTAAGGGGAAAAAAAGTTGTTCGGCATGGACTTGTAGGGCCGAGATGGCCTGTTTCCGTGCTGTAATTGTTATATGGTTTATATGGTTATATGAAACAGGAAATTAAAGTAACAAGTGGAATGGAATGGGGGGGGGAATGTGTAAAGGGGGGGTGCGGGGGTGAGTCCAGTCTACCCCACGACAGAAGGGGGAGGAATTGTACAGTTTGATAGCCACAGAGAAGAAGGATCTCCTGTGGCGTTCTGTGCAGCATCTTGGTGGAACCAGTCTGTTGCTGAAGGTGCTCCTCAGGTTGACCAGTGTGTGTGTCACGGAGGGGGTGAGCTGTATAGTCCCGGATTCTCCGCAGTTTTCAACATGTTGAAAATCCAGCGGCGACCAGAAAAAGGTACGACTCTTTGGGCGACTATTCACGACCATACAGGCTTCACCCCGTGACTTGCGGGGTGACATGGCCTGTATGGTCGCGAGTAGTCGCCCAAAGAGTCGTACCTTTTTCTGGTCACCGCTGGATTTTCAACATGTTGAAAATCTTCGGCAACCTGCTGAGACTATGACGGGTGCCGGCAAGTCGCCGAAAAAAGTCACGCAAGTGGGACAGGCCCTTTAGCAACACAGCACAATATATATGAGGACGCTACCACCTAACTACCACCTAATAACATAATTTGATTATGGAGGGTGGCACGGTGGCACAGCGGTATAGTTGTTGCCTCACAGCGCCGGAGACCCAGGTTCGATCCCGACTACGGGCGCTGTCTGTACGGAGTTTGTACGTTATTCCCCGTGACCTGCGTGGGTTTTCCTCCGAGATCATCGGTTTCCCCCCCACACTCCAAAGTCATGCAGGTTTGTAGCTTAATTGGCTTGGAATAAATGTAAATTATCCCTAGTGTGCAGGATGGTGTTAGTGTGCGGGGATCGCTGGTCTGCACGGACTCGGTGGGCCGAAGGGCCTGTTTACATGCTGTATCTTTCAATCAATTGTACAAGTCATTGCGTCGTGGAGTGGTACATCGTGGAGACGGGCCCTTTGGCCCAACTTGTCCACGCCGGCCAACGTGTCCCAACTACACTAGTCCCACCTGCCCACGTTTGTGCCCATATCCCTCCAAACATGTCCTGTCCATCTTACCTTGTGCAAAGCCCAGCTTTCCATCATGCTATCTCATCCAATTGACCCGAAGTAAAGATTTGGCTCAGCAAATTAGTCCACAATGTAAGATCAATATTGCATGCTAGATACTTACACATGGCGATTATTAATTTGGAAAAGTGATCAGTGGAAAAATGCCGCATCAAGAACAGGAAGTTGACAGCCACCAAACTTATGCACAAGACGACACAGATCCATTCCTGTAACCTCTTCCCTGCGAACAAACGGGAGAAGAAGGTTTCAGAAACCGCAGTACGGAAGCAATATCACGTTAAGGAAGGGAGATGCAGATGCTGGTTTACACTGGAGATAAGACACAAAGTGCTGGAGTAACTCAGCGGTACAGGGCAGCATCTCTGGAGAAACAGAATAGGTCAGAACCCTTCTTCAGTCCGACCCAAAACGTCACCTCTTCCTTTCCTCCTGAGACACTGAGTTAATGAGTTGTTCCAGCATTTTGTAATGCATTGTGTTCCTTACTTCAATATAAAGTTAATATTGATAATTTTACATAATAAATAATTACTTTACAGCACACTGCACCAAATGCATTCATTTGTGTGTCTCTGAATATCACGTCTGACCATGTCACTGATATAGACACAAGGATTCTTAACCCATACACAATCTGGAGGAACTCAGCAGGTCAGGCAGCATCTACGGAGGGAATAGGCAGTGATGTTTCAGTTCGGGACACATCAGAGTGATTTGGTGAACTCGGGTTTAATGCTAACTCGACTAAGTGGGACCTATTGGGTCACATGTTCACAAGGGAGGGCTGGTTCCTCAACGCAATATTCCACCTCTCCACCAATTCCAATATTACTGGCCAGTGGGGTGGGTGGGGGGTCTTTCTGGAGGGCTAGTTTGGGCATTGTGGGCCGAAGGGACTGGTTTCTAGAGAGCTTGTATGGACTTTGTGGGCTGAATGGATTCTTCGGCTGGCAGCTCAGTCACTCAGGCCTGGTGGGCTGGCAGCTCAGTCACTCATGCCTGGTGGGCTGGCAGTTCACTCACGGCTATTCCTTGAAACCAATTTAAAGCAGAGTGCAGGCCACCAAATCCAAATGCAATTTCGTACCATTACAAGCAGAGTGCAGGCCACCAAATCCAAATGCAATTTCGTACCATTACAAAGAGTGCAGGCCACCAAATTCAACAGCTATTTCATACTATTTGGGCTTTATACTACTGACCCCCTCCCATCCCGGAAGGACCTCAAAAATAAACTGTATCTCCAAACAAAACTAAACTGGTGGGACGGCCACAGCAACAACCAATGCTTCCCTTTGAAACCCATTTGACCCCAAACAAGAACCAATGCCAAAGTCTGATGGGACAATAGACAATAGGTGCAGGAGTAGGCCATTCAGCCCTTCGAGCCAGCACCGCCATTCAATGTGATCATGGCTGATCATCCCCAATCAGTACCCCGTTCCTGCCTTCTCCCCATATCCCCTGACTGCTATTTTTAACCATATAACCATATAAAAATTACAGCACGGAAACAGGCCATCTCGGCCCTACAAGTCCGTGCCGAACAAATTTTTTTTTTCCCCTTAGTCCCACCTGCCTGCACTCATACCATAACCCTCCATTCCCTTTTCATCCATATGCCTATCCAATTTATTTTTAAAAGCCTATCTAGCTCTCTCTTGAAAGCATCCAGAGAACCTGCCTCCACCGCCCTCTGAGGCAGAGAATTCCACAGACTCACCACTCTCTGTGAGAAAAAGTGTTTCCTCGTCTCCGTTCTAAATGGCTTACCCCTTATTCTTAAACTGTAGCCCCTGGTTCTGGACTACCCCAACATCGGGAACATGTTTCCTGCCTCTGTGTCCAAGCCCAGGTCTCGTGGTTTATTCCTTGCAATGTTTTGGTTTTCCTTTGCCAGTTTAGTCCTGATGGATACTGGATACAGACTTCCCACTGGAAAGCCAACTCTGCTGCCTTCACTCACAAACAACCCACAGACTCCCCAGATATGAACACCAAGCTGCCTCTGGTCCAGTGCTAAAATCTAATTTCATAAAATACTCATCCACCAGTTCCATGTAGAATTTCTCTATGGTTGCAATACAATAGTATTCTTCAACAGCACAGTATAGTATAGTGTTCAAGACAGAGTTAGATTTATCTCTTAGGGCTAAAGGAATCAAGGGATATGGGGAGAAAGCAGGGATGGGGTACTTGATTGTGGATGATCAGCCGTGATCATATTGAATGGCGGTGCTGGCTCGAAGGGCCGAATGGCACCTATGGGTTGGTTTCTTGATTAGTACGGGTGCCAGGGGTTATCTGGGTTATCATAACGTCATACGGCATGGAAACAGGCCCTTCAGCCCCTCCCGTCCACGCTAACCAAGGCGGCACGGTGGCGCAGCGGTAGAGTTCCTGACTTACAGCGCCAGAGACCCGGGTTCGATCCTGACTATGGGTGCTGTCTGTACGTTCTTCCCGTGACCTGCATGGGTTTTCCCTGGGTGCTCCGGCTTCCTCCCACACTCAATAGACATGCAGGTTTGTAGGCTAATTGGTTTCTGTAAGTTGGCCCTTTTGTGTGAGATAGAACGAATGTACGAGTGGCCACTGATCAGCGTTGCCAGGGCCGGTCAAGTTCTTAAAGTCTAAAAGTGCAAAGAAAGGAACTGCAAATGCTTTTGTAAGCCAGTATGTGCAGTATATTGTCACTACAATACAATCGACAATAGGTGCAGGAGTAGGCCATTCGGCCCTTCGATCCAGCACCGCCATTCAATGTGATCATGGCTGTAGGGCCTGTTTCCACGCTGTAAACTAAACCAAACTAAGACTCGAGGGCCTGAGCTATTGGATTGATTGATTGATTGAAATGTACAGCATGGAAACAGGCCCTTCAGCCCATCAAGGCCCATGCCGACCATCGATCACCCAATCGCACTAGTTCTGTTTTATCCCACTTTCTCATCCCTCATCCACACTAGGGACAATTTTGCAGAGGGCCTGTGAGGCAGCAGCCCCACCCGCTGCGTGGCTATGCCGCCCCTTAGTTGGGTGATAGTTGCAAGCAAAGATCCCATAGCGGAGCAAGATAGACCACTCCTGCTAAATGCAATGGGCTGACGTGTAGTACGCAACGGAGCGGAACTTGGGCCTCTTTTTCATCCATTTCAGTAACCGGACCCGACCCGACCCGACCCGACCCGACCTGACTCGCAGTGTAATCAACGTTGCGGGGGAACAGTTTGTGTTAATAAATTAAAATTCTGAAAATGAGGAGAAGATTTTTACCAAATAACTTTTATTTTTACGAGGATGTTTCCGTAACCGGCTTCCGTCTCCGCACTAGTATCTTTGCTCCGCTGCGACGGGATCTTTGGTGCGGAGACGGAAACCGGTTACGGCAATGGGGCCGAAAATTACCCACGAATCTGCCCATGACCGTACTACGTCTTGTTCGTCGAGTGACCTATCCCGCTCGCTGTAGGATCGTTGGTTGCAAGTCTACTTCACTGGGCTGATGCGATAGATTGTTGTTCCCCGAACTGCAGATGGACTAAAAGCTGCTCTTTCAATAAAGAAAGCTCCACTACTGTGTGTTTGCTTGTACAGGCAGCACAGAGGAGGCTTGTGTCGGGCCCATGTGTCACCCAGTTGGCAGCACTGCTGTTGACGTACTAGTCTCGTGATCTCGTGTTGAGGAAAATGACGACAGGCCACCTCTAGGCAGAACGCCAACGCTTGAGGTCCTTCCCGAGTGTGGCAAATCTGTGGAACTCATTGCACACAGCGGTTGTGGGGCCACACAGTCTTAGAATAAAGGGGAGGTCATTTAAGACTGAGGTGAGAAAAAACCTTTTCACCCAGAGAGTTGTGAATGTGTGGAATTCCCTGCCACAGAGGGCAGTGGAGGCCAAGTCACTAGATGGATTTAAGAGAGAGTTAGATAGAGCTCTAGGGGCTAGTGGAGTCAAGGGATATGGGGAGAAGGCAGGCACGGGTTATTGATAGGGGACGATCAGCCATGATCACAATGAATGGCGGTGCTGGCTCGAAGGGCCGAATGGCCTCCTCCTGCACCTATTTTCTATGTTTCTAAGTCAATGGGTATATTTAAGGCAGCGATAGATAGATTCTTGATTAGCTAGTACGGGTGTCAGGGGTTATGGGGAGACGGCAGGAGTATGGGGTTAGGAGGGAGAGATAGATGGGCCATGATTGAATGGCGGAGTGGACTTGATGGGCCGAATGGCCTAATTGTGCTCCTATCACTGATGACCTTATCATGTGTACCGAGATACAGTGAAGCTATTTGTTACGTGCTGTCCTGTCAGCTGGAGGACTATACATGATGACAATGGGTGGGGGGGGGGGGGGGGGGGGCACAGTTTAAGAATAAGGAGTAAGCCATTTAGAACGGAGACGAGGAAACACTTTTTCTCACAGAGAGTGGTGAGTGTGTGGAATTCTCTGCCTCAGAGGGCGGTGGAGGCAGGTTCTCTGGATGCTTTCAAGAGAGAGCTAGATAGGGCTCTTAAAGATAGCGGAGTCGGGGGATATGGGGAGAAGGCAGGAACGGGGTACTGATTGGGGATGATCAGCCATGATCGCATTGAATGGCGGTGCTGGCTCGAAGGGCTGAATGGCCTCTACTCCTGCACCTATTGTCTATTGTCTAATCAAGCCACCCGCAGTGTGCAGATACTGGATGAAGGGAATAACATTTACCGCAAGATAAAATCCAGTAAAGTCCGATTGAAGATAGTCAGAGGGTCTCCAATGAGGTAGATGGGAGGTCAGGACCGCTCTCTAGCTGGTGAGAGGATGGTTCAGTAGCCTGATAAGAAGCCGGGAAGAAACTGTCCCTGAATCTGGAGGTGTTTAAGAAGGAACTGCAGATGCTGGAAAAATCAAAGGTGGACAAAAATGCTGGAGAAACTCAGCGGGTGAGGCAGCATCTATGGAGCGAAGGAATAGGTGACGTTTCGGGCCGAGACCCTTCTTCTCGAAGGAATAGGCGACGTTTCGGGTCTCGACCCGAAACGTCGCCTATTCCTTCGCTCCATAGGTGCTGCCTCACATAGAAAACATAGACATAGAACATAGATAATAGGTGCAGGAGTAGGCCATTCGGCCCTTCGAGCCTGCACCGCCATTCAATATGATCATGGCTGATCATCCAACTCAGTATCCCGTACCTGCCTTCTCTCCATACCCCCGATCCCCTTAGCCACAAGGGCCACATCTAACTCCCTCTTAAATATAGCCAATGAACTGGCCTCAACTACCCTCTGTGGCAGAGAGTTCCAGAGATTCACCACTCTCTGTGTGAAAAAAGTTCTTCTCATCTCGGTTTTAAAGGATTTCCCCCGTATCCTTAAGCTGTGACCCCTTGTCCTGGACTTCCCTAACATCGGGAACAATCTTCCTGCATCTAGCCTGTCCAACCCCTTAAGAATTTTGTAAGTTTCTATAAGATCCCCTCTCAATCTTCTAAATTCTAGAGAGTATAAACCAAGTCTATCCAGTCTTTCTTCATAAGACAGTCCTGACATCCCAGGAATCAGTCTGGTGAACCTTCTCTGCACTCCCTCTATGGCAATAATGTCCTTCACCCGCTGAGTTTCTCCAGCATTCTTGTCCACCTTCTGAATCTGGAGGTGTGCGTTTTCACACTTCTGTGCCTCTTGCCTCTAGCTCTCTAGCTGGTGAATGGGATGTAAATGTTCGAATGTAAAGCGAGACTGAAGGTAGAATGTAACGATGTCGGTACACTTGAGTGCGTCTGGCTGTATAACATATTAATTATGCCAGGAAGATATGAAAGATTATTTCGTTTTAGCTTTAGAGATACAAGGCGGAAACAGGCCATTCGGCCCATTAATTATGCTATCACTTCAGAACCTGGGATGGGAGAGGTAACCGTGTGAGAGGAAGTGGAGTGTGGGTAGTGGATGGGTAAAAGCCTCGTCCCACGGTACGAGTTCATTCCAAGAGCTCTCCCGAGTTTAAAGAAAAATCAAACTCGTGATAAGCACGGAGAATGAACGTGGCGGGTACGTCGGAGCTCGGGGACGTCCCTTAGCGCTAACGGCAGGTACTCGGGAAGACTCGCTAACGGCAGGTAAGCACGGGAAGACCCGTGAAGATTTTTCAACATGTTGAAAAATGTCCACGAGAGCCCTGAGTCCCGACGAGCGGCCATTACCGTAAATCTCCGAGTTTGAATCAGGGCAAACTCGGGAGAGCGCTTGGAATGAACTCGTACAGTGGGACAGGGCCATAAATTTGGACTCGTGTGAAGGGGTCGGAGTGGTCTCAGTGGGCCGAAGGGCCTGTTTCCATGCTGTATCTCTAAACTTAAAAAAAAAGAACTTTGGAATGCTGAGGTCCATCAGTCACCAAGCAGAAATCCTCTAATTTTACTTCGGAGTCACGTGAGTGACTACGTGAAGAACCCACCCAGCGCGCAGGCGCGGCTTACGTCAGCAGTGCAACAGCGGCAGCAGCTGGAGCCAGGCTCTCCAGCTGCAGCATAAAGACGAGACCTCAGGTAAGTGCCTTTTTTGTTACAGAGTCGCGCTAGAGAGAATAATGGCCTCTCGCAAGCGACCAGCCAGGAGGACTGCCTGCCCTACTCCACCCGAGGACGGGTCCATAGCGGGACGGCAGCCTCTCGCAGCGGAGGAGCTTTTTCAACGCTCCCGCTCACCCGACACCGAGCCGCCCCCAGTGCTGCAGATCTCAACGCCCCGCACAGGGAGGAAGGCGACACAGAAAACCGACCGGCCGGTGTCCTCCGATGATTCGGAGGAACGGGAACACTCTCCCCCACCGAAAAGGGGAGACGCTCGGATAAGCTGCATGAGGCAGCTCCTCGAGCGTATGATTAATGAGGAGATGCGGCATCTCCCAGGAGGACGGGCTTTGGCCTCCTCCTCTCCACACCCTTCTGTACCCTCTATATTCGAGGGCAGTAAGGGAGGCCAGGACTGGGCTGGCCTATCCCAAGGGCAGGCGGAGGATATCGTCAGCATGCCGGGCGTGCCGGAAGAAGAGCTACTGGGTGTAGTGGGCCGATATGCGGCACCACCAACAACTGGGATGGTGTTGCCACCCAGAATGGCGGCAACTATAAACAGGCTGTCCAACAACCCGCTGCAGGACAAGGCTGTCCAGCAGGCCCTTGACAACTACATCGCGCCCGAAAATTGCGAGGCGCTGAGGGTCAAGACGGTAAATGGGCAGATCTGGAACCAGCTGGGGCAGCACATAAGGGCTCAGGAGGTCAAAATGCAGCGAGTCCTGAAGCTCCACTCAGCAGCCGTCACCGCCTTTGCTCGGTCCGTTGGGGATGAAGACCTGACCATACCCCAGCAGGATGCCCTCGCACTGATGTGCAGCACCACGTATGAGCTAAACAACCTACGGCGGGACAACATCAGGCCTGCCCTCAACCCAACATATGCCGGCCTCTGTAAAGCTCCAGCGCCCGAACGACAGGCGCTGCTATTTGGTGCGGATCTGGCCAAAAGGCTCAAGGAGTTGGAAGAGGCGGCAAAACCAGTAGGCCTCATGAGGGCAGGGCCAGGACCGAGCAGGGTGAAGACACCCAGTTGGCAGCACGCCTCGGCAGCCACCAGCAGATACCGAGCTGGTGAAAGCCTGGTGACCGCCTCCCACTACCCCCAGTGCTCTTTTTTAGAGCGGGGCCCAGGGCGGAGCCGTGGGAAGATGCGCCGCCCCACCGCAGCACCAACACGGACAACCTTGGGCCAGACCCACCGGAAACGACCCCACAAGTGAACATGGAGGTAGGTGGGTCTGGTTCCTGTCAACATACACAGACAAAGGGTGTAGTATTAACAGGAGGACGTTTGAGGTTTTTCAAGCATGTTTGGTGCTCCCTTACTAACAATCAGTTTATACTCAACAGTATTAGTGGATACAAGATTGAATTCAAACCAGGCGTAGAACCGCCAGTTCAGCACATGCCCCAAAGGGTGTTCCTTCCCTCGGCAGTTGAGAAGGTAGAAGGACAAGCTGAACTTGATCGGCTCGTGGCTAAAGGCATCATAGAAATGACCACACACGAGCCGCAAGAATTTGTATCAAATATTTTTCTCAAAACCAAAAAAGATGGTGGATGTCGCATTATTATTGATCTGACGTCACTCAATCAGTCTGTTGAGTATCAACATTTCAAAATGGAGACATTTGTCACTGCCAGACAACTGATCTCCAAGGGATACTACATGGCAAGCATAGATATCAAAGATGCTTACTATTTGGTACCCATTCATAAAGATTACTTTAAATATCTGAAATTTATCTGGAGGGGCCAGCTATGGCAGTACCGAGCTTTGCCCAATGGTTTAACGACAGCTCCCAGACTATTTACGAAAATTCTTAAAGTGGCCATGAAGAAATTGAGAGAACTAAAACATTTAGTAGTGGCCTATCTGGACGATGTTCTCATATTAGGAAGAACACGGGAACAAGCTGTCGCAGGAGTGTTAGCCACTAAACAACTCCTTGAAACTTTGGGTTTTATCCTCCACCCAGATAAATCAATATTGGAGCCTACTACTAACATGGATTACTTAGGCTTCACTATTGACACGATTCACATGACTGTCACTCTGCCCAGAAACAAAACAGTTTCACTCATTGAAGCTTGTAGCCATTTAATTGCCACACCGCAACCTAGAATACGGCATGTAGCCAGAGTTATTGGCTCTATAGTAGCAGCATTTCCGGCTGCCCAACATGGGCCCTTGCATTATCAAAATCTACAAAGAGCAAGGACTCATGCATTACGCCTTCATAGGGGGCATTATGATCGCAAAATGGATTTACCCGCTGAAGCCAAATCAGAACTTCAGTGGTGGGTTGACAATATTTGGCACAGTCACAGTCCTATCACCGTAACCAATCCTAACATAACCATTGCAACGGATGCCAGTGCTTTAGGCTGGGGAGCTACTAACTCCAAAGACAGCACACTGGGCATTAACTTTTTGGAAATGCTCGCCGCCTTTTATGGGCTAAAAGCATATGCATCTGGTATGCGACACGTGCATGTTAGAATTATGATCGACAACACTACGGCAGTATCTTATATCCAGCACATGGGTGGCATTAAATCAGTATCATGCGACAAATTAACTGCTATAATCTGGCAATGGTGTGTCGAGAGACATATTTGGCTATCAGCTGCCTATTTACCAGGCAAGCTAAATTTAGTGGCGGACACCAGGTCACGAAAATTCAACGACAACATCGAATGGATGTTGGACCCAAAATCATTTGCTAAAATTATCAAGCAATATGGTACGCCAGATATAGATTTGTTTGCGTCTAGGTTAAATCACCAACTACCCATGTATGTGGCTTGGGAACCAGACCCAGAGGCAGCAGCGGTAGATGCCTTCACGCTGGACTGGGGAAATTTCTTTTTCTATGCTTTCCCTCCCTTCTGCCTCATCAGTCGGGTACTCCAGAAAATTAAGGCAGACTCAGCCTCTGGCATTCTGGTCGTGCCCGACTGGCCTACCCAACCATGGTTCCCAATGTTCCACGACATGGTGGTAGAGACACCAATGGTCCTTCAACACCACCCCCAATTATTGACTCACCCGGTAACTGGCATTAGCCATCCATGCCACCAAAAATTGAAACTCCTGGTTTCCAGATTTTGAACAGGCCTTACCGCGGATTGGGGTTATCAGACAGAACAATCACCACCATGTCGGCATCCCTGCGAGTTTCCACCAAGAAACAGTACCTGACCTTCATCAGGAAATGGGAACAGTACTGTCTGGACGCAGGGACATCCTACACGACGACTTCGATCTCGGATGTGCTGGAGTTCCTGGCCCACCTGCACCATGATCTCAAGATGAGCTACAGTGCCATCAATACGGCTCGGAGCGCACTGTCCGCATACCTCATGCCGATAGAACAGCATAGTGTGGGATCCCACCCTCTAGTCATCAGACTCCTTAAGGGGATCTTTAATACCAAACCCCCTACACCTAGATACACTCACATGTGGGATGTGAGTGTAGTTCTCACACACCTTCGAGGTTGGCCTCCGGTGGGATCCCTGAGCCTGGAACAGGCCACTTACAAAACCCTCATGCTCATGGCGCTTGTCTCAGCTCAAAGGGTTCAGTCGCTCCATCAGCTTAATCTGAACTACATGGTGACCACCCCAGATACCATTACTTTCACCATGCCGGGGTTGGTAAAACAAAGTAGACCAGGTACATCAAACTCCCCGTTGATCTTCCGGGCTTACCCTCCAGAACCTAGGCTGTGTGTGGTGACCCACCTTCATCATTATCTAGACACAACCCAAACGCTAAGAGGGAGAGAGAAAGCCTTATGGGTTAGCCACAGAAAGCCTTTTGGACGGGTAACCAGTCAAACATTATCCAGATGGTTGAAACAGGTCCTCAGCATGGCAGGGATTAACACAAATGTTTTTAAATCCCATTCAACCAGGGCAGCGTCCACCTCAGCGGCGGATAGGATGCAGGTTCCCCTCGACCACATCCTCAGAGCAGCGGGATGGTCAAGGGAATCGACATTCCAACGATTTTACAACAAACCGCTGATGGAACAGGACGTCTTTGCGGATACCGTTTTAAAAACCGCAAAGTTATGATTTAAAGCCCATGGGAGCTATTTTGTTTTTTGTTATAGTTAATAAATATTTCTTTTATAACTAAACAAACTTGTTGGTCTCTAGCTACCACTTCCTCCCTCGATGATCTTTCGGCAGTGAGTGATATAACTGTTACACGGTTTGAAATCACAGACCTTTGAAGTCTTCACGTAGTCACTCACGTGACTCCGAAGTAAAATAGTAAGATTAAGCGAGTACTTACCAGTACGAAGTTTGATCTGTATTTTATGAGGAGTTACGATGAGGGATTACGTGCCCTCCGCTCCCACCCTCATTATATAGATCAAATTCGGACTAATGTCTCGTTGGTCTTCACTATCTTTACTTCAACTAGTGTCTATCTGTGATTCCACACCGCTGCTTGGAAGTATGCCGCGCCTGCGTGCTGGGTGGGTTCTTCACGTAATCCCTCATCGTAACTCCTCATAAAATACAGATCAAACTTCGTACTGGTAAGTACTCGCTTAATCTTACTATTCATCACCAATTAATCTTGAACACTGCAACCTCAGTTCCACAATGAACAATATGTGGTGAACCCTGTAATTAAGTTCCTGGCACTTCCATCTGTGTTTAAAATACCATAGATTTAATCTTATTTAAAAGACAAAACAATTCTCCTTCTTGATGAGGAACCCTAATTTATTCATTGCGTAGTGTTAGTCTTGTGGTAAATTTAGATAATGCATCCAAATAACACGGCCTTAATTTTAGGCTCCGTAATTAGATCAAGTCTGCACCTCTCATTTACAGTCAAAATCAAATCTAATAACTTTGTGCAGTGTGGAAGATTAAATCATATTGGAATCCCAACTCGGGGATGTCGCAGAGGGCAAGGTTAGGGTTTAGTCTTAGTATTTTTGTTAGTTTTAAAGCTACGGCGCGGAAACGGGCCCTACGGCCCACCGAGTCCGCGCTGGCCAGCGATCCTCGCACACTAAAGGGGCTGTCCCACTGTACGAGTTCATTCAAGAGCTCTCCAGAGTTAAAAAAAAAATCAAACTCGTGGTAACACGTAGACTGTACGTAGCGGGTACGTCGGAGCTCGGGGACGTCTCTTAGCGGCTCGTAACGCTAACGGCAGGTACTCGGGAAACGCGGTAAGCTCGGGAAGACTCGTGAAGATTTTTCAACATGTTGAACAATGTCCACGAGAGCCCCGAGTACCCACAAGCGGCCATTACCGTAAATCTCCGAATTCGAATCAAGGGAAAACTCGGGAGAACTCTTGAATTAACTCGTACAGTGGGACAGCCCCTTAACACTATCTTATACACACTCGGGACAATTTACACTTATACCAAGCCAATTTACTTATATACCTGGAGGTCTTTGGAGTGTGGGAGGAAACCGAAGATCTCGGAGAAAACCCACGAGGTTCACAGGGAGAGCGTGCAAACTCTGTAAAGACAGCACCCGTAGTCGGGATCAAACCCTGGTCTCTGGTGCTGCAAGCGCTGTAAGGCAGCAACTCTACCGCTGCGCCACCAGTTCAGTTTAGTTCATTGTCACGCGTGTCGAGGTACAGTGAAAAGCTTTATCGAGTCAGCGGAAAGACGATACATGATTACAGTCGAGCCATTCACAGTTCACAAATACATGATAAAGGGAATAACGTGATGAATATTTAGTGCAAAATACAGTCCAAGGGTCAACAATGAGGTAGATAGTAGTTCAGCACTGCTCCCTGTGGTAGGATGGTTCTGTTGCCTGATAACAGCCGGGAAGAAACTGTCCCTGAATCTGGAGGTGTGCGTTTTCACACTTCTGTACCTCTTGCCCGATGGGAGAGGGGAGAAGAGGGAGTGGCCGGGGTGAGACTCGTCCCTGTTCAATTCCACAAAGTATTTTGCAGATGCAGGTTTAAACCAAAGATAGACACAAAAAGCTGGAGTTACTCAGCGGGACAGGCAGCATCTCTGGAGAGAAGGAATGGGTGACGTTTCGGGTCGAGACCCTTCTTCAGACTGGTTAGGGAACATCGATTTTAATTCTGTGTGTGTGTGTGTTTGTGTGTCTGTGTGATCGTGCTAGCGTACGGGATGATCGCTGGTCGGCGCGGACTCGATGGGCTGAAGGGCCTGTTGCCACGCTGTAAACTAAACAATATAACCATATAACAATTACAGCACGGAAACAGGCCATCTCGGCCCTACAAGTCCGTGCCGAACAACTTTTTCTTTCCCTTAGTCCCACCTGCCTGCACTCATACCATAACCCTCCATTCCCTTCTCATCCATATGCCTATCCAATTTATTTTTAAATGATACCAATGAACCTGCCTCCACCACTTCCACTGGAAGCTCATTCCACACCGCTACCACTCTCTGAGTAAAGAAGTTCCCCCTCATATTACCCCTAAACTTCTGTCCTTTAATTCTGAAGTCATGTCCTCTTGTTTGAATCTTCCCTACTCTCTATACACCAAGGGAGAGTGAGAGATAGAGAAACATAAAACGTTATAACATTATTCAATGTTTGTGAAACTCACAGTTCTTTCCGAAATATGTACGAAATGTTCAGGGTTTTGAGTTAGTAGCCAAATAAACCTAAATGCCCAATATCCTCTCCACACTCATGATGTGTCAGCAACGTGTACAGAGGATGTTATTCCAAAGACATCCGTTACAACAACGGCAGTGAATGGTCTGGCCCTGGGGAGTGGTGTAGAGCAGAGAGGAGCGAGGAGTACAAGTACATTGTGCTGTCAAAGTGGCTCTGCAAGTAGATAGGGTGATGAAGAAGGCTTTGGGGAGGAATACGTCGGGGACATTATGCCGCAGTTGCACAAGACGCTGGTTAGACGGCGCTTGGAGCATCGCGTACAATTGTGGTCGTAGGAAAGATGCCATTAATCTGGAATGCGCGCAGAGAAGTCTTGAAGTCGAGAGAGTTTTAGACAATAGACAATAGGTGCAGGAGTAGGCCTTTCAGACCTTCGAGCCAGCACCGCCATTCAATGTGATCATGGCTGATCATCCCCAATCAGTACCCCATTCCTGCCTTCTCCCCATATCCCCTGACTCTGCTATTTTTAAGAGCCCTTTTTTTAAAAGCTAGTGGACTCGGGGGATATGGGGAGAAGGCAGGAACGGGGTACTGATTGGGGATGATCAGCCATGATCACATTGAATGCCGGTGCTGGCTCGAGGGACCGAATGGCCTACTCCTGCACCTATTGTCTATTGAAAGCACCAGGGGAACTGTATCCTTATTCCATCTGGGAGGACGGACAGTTGGAGAAAAACTTCAAAACACAGAGGAGACACAGGTGAGAGAAGGCGAGAAACCATGTTCACTAAGCAATGAGGACATTTCAGATGTTCTGGGATGGAAAGCCTCATGTTGGGAGCAGTTGCAGTAGAAACTGAGTAATTGAGAGCAGGGGATAATGTCATTGCAAGAGGCAAGGTGGGAGAAAGTGTAAACCAGAGGTACATGTGTTTTCTTCCATATATATGTACCGAGTTCCTCTTTTATGACAATAGACAATAGACAATAGGTGCAGGAGTAGGCCATTCGGCCCCTCGAGCCAGCACCGCCATTTAATGTGATCATAGCTGATCATCCCCAATCAGTACCCCGTTCCTGCCTTCTCCCCATATCCCCTGACTCCGCTATCTTTAAGAGCCCTATCTAGCTCTCTCTTGAAAATATCCAGAGACCCAGCCCTCCTGAGGCAGAGAATTCCACAGCCTCGCAACTCTCTGTGTGAAAAAGTCTCAGTTCCAAATGGCTTACCCCTTATTCTTAAATGGTGGCCACTGGTTCTGGACTCCCCCAACATCGGGAACATGTTTCCTGCCTCTAGCGTGTCCAAGCCCTTCACAATCTTATATGTTTCGATAAGATCCCCTCTCATCCTCCTAGGCTCCAGAGTGTACAAGCCCAGCTGCTCCATTCTCTCAGCATATGACAGTCCCGTCATCCTGGGAATTAACCTTGTAAACCTACGCTGGGCTCCCTCAATAGGAAGAAAGTCCTTCCTCAAATTAGGGGACCAAAACTGCGCACAATACTCCAGGTGTGGTCTCACTAGGGCTCTGTACAACTGCAGAATGACCTCTCGATCCTATGACAAAAAAATTGCAAATATTCCCCTCCCCCCACCATGCTCATGTGTGTGTGCACACACACACACATATACACACACACAATTATCTTTGACAGCTGTCATTTTAAAATGCAAAACTACATATGAAGAGTAGCATTGAACACATTTGCATTCAATGCTTTCTACAAACAAGCGTTTGTGTGGAATGTATGACATGCAAATATATTCCAGAAGATCAAATTCGGGATGATAGATGGACTTACATGGAATTATGTTTGCTGAGCATGTGCAGGCAGCAGACAACATCTCCAAGGCACTAAATGATCTATATATATATTACTGTACATAATGTAAAGATATTAGTGGAAGACAATGGCGATTAACAAAGAAAATAAGTGGTTTTCGGAGAAAAATCGGGCATCAAGCAGTGAGAATGTGTTGTGTAGACGATAGGTGCAGGAGTAGAGGCCATTCGGCCCTTCGAGCCAGCACCGCCATTCAATGTGATCATGGCTGATCATCCCCAATCAGTACCCCATTCCTGCCTTCTCCCCATATCCCCTGATTCCGCTATTTTTGAGAGCCCTATCTAGCTCTTCTTGAAAGCATCCAGAGAATCTGCCTCCACCGCCCTCTGAGGCAGAGAATTCCACAGACTCACTGTAAGTCAGAATGGACTCTACATGTGAGAAAAAGTGTTTCCTCGTCTCCGTTCTAAATGGCTTACTCCTTATTCTTAAACTGTGTGGCCCCTGGTTCTGGACTCCCCCAACATCGCGAACTTGTTTGCTGCCTCTAGCGTGTCCAAACTTTTATAGGTTTCAATAAGATCCCCTCTCAGCATTTTCTTTATATCACGTAAAATGAATCAAACTGGCTGGAGTCCAGTTTCTCCGATAATGGGGATCGCAGGGAATGCCGAGACGGACCGCCTCTCCGCACATTTGCCCGAACATAGTTGACCTACTTCAGGATGTAGCGTCCATTCTGACTTACAGTTGTCTCAGTGTGAAATGTTCACGTTCTTCCCGCGACTGTGTGCGTGTTTTCTCCACGTGATCAAGTTTCTTCCCATCTCCCAACATTGTGCCTAGTGATGTGAAGTCAAGTCAAGTCAACTTTGCAACAGCCGTAGCAACAACCTAGAGCTCAATGCTCTTAAGACAATGGAATTGATTGTAGACTTTAGGAGAGCTCCCTCTCCCCTCACCACACTCACCATCAACAACACCACTTTTAAGTTCCTGGGAACCATCATCTCCAAGGACATTAAGTTGGGGGCTACCATCGACTCCACTATCAAAAAGGCACAACAGAGGATGTACTTCCTGTGGCAGCTGAGGAAGCACAATCTGCCACAGGCAATGATGGTCCAATTCTACACGGCCATCGTAGAGTCTGTCCTCACCTTCTCCATCATGGTCTGGTTTGGCTCGGCCACCAAGCACGACACCTGGAGGCTGCAGCGAATCGTTCCATCAGCAGAGAAGGTTATTGGCTGCAACCTTCCATCCATTGATGAACTGTACACTGCAAGGGCCAGGAAGCGAGCGGGCAAGATCATCTCTGACCCCTCTCTGACCCTGGCCACAAACTCTTTGAATCACTTCCCTCTGGAAGGCGACTCCGGACTGTCAAAGCTGCCACAGCCAGACATAAAAAACAGTTTTTATCCACGAGTAGTTGCTCTACTCAACAGCCAAAAATCAGTAGCCTCCCTTTGATCTGATATTTTGTTGGTTCACATGCTTGATCAATGGTGTTTTATCATTCATGTTTTATTATTATTAATGTTTAGTATTTCCCGAGTCATTCGTAACTGTCACTGTATGTCATGTTGTCACTTGCGGGCGGAGCACCAAGGCAAATTCCTTGTATGTGAATACTTGGCCAATAAAACTTAGTTACTTTATTTTACTTACGCACTTACAAGATGTGAAGTGAAAGTGGCGATGCCTGCGGGATTGTGCAAAACAGGCTGAACAGAACAGAACCAGTATTTACATTTTTTAAAAAGACACAACAGTGTTTATCCCCTGGTGAGACTGGAGTTTACAGTCCTGAAGAGGTAAATGGTGAGAAATAACAGCCAACACACGTGTGAGAATAGGTTGCAAGGAAATGTGGGGGAAAGGGAATTATCTTAGAGCTGGCAGACTTAATGGGACCAATGTTCAAGAAGGAACTGCAAATGCTGGAAAAATCGAAGGCGGACAAAAATGCTGGAGAAACTCAGCGGGTGAGGCAGCATCTGTGGAGCGAAGGAATAGGTGACGTTTCGGGTCGAGACCCTTCTTCAGACTGATGAAGGAATAGGTGACGTTTCGGGTCGAGACCCGTAAGGGTCTCGACCCGAAACGTTACCTATTCCTTCGCTCCATAGATGATGGAGAAACTCATTAGACACTCATTAGAGTCCTTGGACCCATTAGAGGCTGGAAACATGTTCCCGATGGTGGGGGGGGGGGGGGGGGGGGGTAGGCCAGAACCATGGGCCACAGTTTAAGAATAAGGAGCAAGCCATTTAGAACGGAGACGAGGAAACACTTCTTCACACAATGAGTTGTGAGTCTGTGGAATTCTCTGCCTCAGAGGGCGGTGGAGTCCGGTTCTCTGGATGCTTTCAAGAGAGAGCTAGATAGGGCTCTTAAAGATAGCGGAGTCAGAGTCAGAGTCAGAGTCAGTTTAATTGTCATTTGGACCCCTGGAGGTCCAAACGAAATGCCGTTTCTGCAGCCATACATTACACACAAATAGACCCCAGACACAACATAATTACATTTTACATAAACATCCATCACATAGCTGTGATGGAAGGCCAAAAAAACTTATCTGGGGTCAGGGGATATGGGGAGAAGGCAGGAATGGGGCACTGATTGTGGATGATCGGCCATGATCACATTGAATGGCGGTGCTGGCTTAAAGGGCCGAATGGCCTCTACTCCTGCACCTATTGTCTAATGTCTAACACACACGCCTGGATCCAGGAGGACTGCAAAGCTTCAGTCTGATCTGTTGGATGGGAGATTATTTAACCTGTTCACTGCCAAGTTTTTTTTTCCCCCTCCACTATTGGCCATGACCAGAGAATACTCGGGGTTGGCACTGAACAGGTTAACCTTGTTTGTGGCGTGTGGCATAGTTTGCATGGTCTGGCATTTTGATCTATGATTTGGTGTTGGTGCTGCTGCCAGCGAGGCCCCTCTGTATTTTTTTCATCGATCACCCGGCTCAATAGTCACGAGTATAAAAATTGTCGAATTGTCATGTGTGTTGGCAGCAGAACATTCCAACGCTGCTGCAGCAGCAACTTGGTCGCTTGTGACCGTGCCAAGTGCCGTCCTCTCCCACCTGTATCTCCGTGCTGGTGGATCTACCGTGTCAGTGGGCGCAGCATAACCAGCCCAGGGACAATGATAGATCACTCTACCCGTAAACTGTGTATCTGTTCAGACAAGATCAACCTGTTTGTGAGACAACTCTCTCCCAACTTGGACACCGGCTCTCCCATATTCCTGAAGAGGTCTTTTCACCGATGAATGGGCTGGAAGTTGCTTTTCCCCCCCATCTATACTGGGCATCCAGGTAATCTATCTACTTTCTTTTACGTATCAGTTTGAAAGCACAGATGTCGGTCGGTACAACTGAGGGGCTTGCTCGGTCACAGCCGACGGCAATTTTTTGTCAACCAGCATCTGCAGTTCCTTTGTGGCGCAGTGGCTGCCAGAAACTCAGGTTCGATCCCGACTACGGGTGCTGTCTGTACGGAGTCTGTACGTTCTCTCCGTGACCTGCGTGGGTTTTCTCCGGGATCTCCAGTTTCCTCCCACGTTCCAAAGACAATAGACAATAGGTGCAGGAGGAGGCCATTCGGCCCTTCGAGCCAGCACCGCCATTCAATGTGATCATGGCTGATCATCCCCAATCAGTACCCCGTTCCTGCCTTCTCCCCATATCCCCTGACTCCGCTATTTTTAAGAGCCCTATCTAGCTCTCTCTTGAAAGTGCAGGTTTGTAGGTTAATTGGCTTGGCATAACTGTAAATTATCCCTGATGTGTGTGGGATAGTCTATGCGGGGGTCGCTGTTCAGCGCGGACTCGGTGGGCCGAAGGGCCTGTTTCCGCACTGTATTTCAAAACTAGACTATCTTTTTTTAATACAAGTTCCTCCAGTTATACAAAGTATTGCCGGGCTCACCTGGAACAAGGTAAACCACTCTGGATACTGCAATTTAGATAAGGTAGACACAAAATGCTGGAGTAACTCAGCGGGTGAGGCAGCATCTCTGGAGAGAAGGAATGGGCGCTTTTCCGGTCGAGACCCTTCTTTAGACAATTTAGCTAAATATATATATTCAACAAAGATCCAGCATCACAACAAGCATGCGAATTGCAAAGTGACTTAAACTTTGAAAGCACGAGTTATATTTCCTCAGGATATTTAATAGCTGGAACAGCAATTACCCTTTAACATTTGTTTGCATTGAATAATCAACTTAGAGCAAGTGTTTGATTTAGAACAGGTTCTACACCTTGCGAATAATGCAGATTCAAAATTCAACTCAAAGTCTCAAAGACGGATGATGCCTGAAAATTTTAAATTGTGATCAGGCATCAGTCAAACTCGAGGCCAAAATTGCCAGAATAACAACAAATTATTGTCATTCTGGCCATCGGGAGATCAGGTTGGTTATTGCTAACTTCTCTACATCTGTGGGACCAAGCGCAGGCTTGGCGATCGCTTCGCCCAACACCTCCGCTCAGTTCGCAATAACCAACCTGATCTCCCGGTGGCTCAGCACTTCAACTCCCCCTCCCATTCCGAATCAGACCTTTCTGTCCTGGGCCTCCTCCATGGCCAGAGTGAGGCCCAGCGCAAATTGGAGGAACAGCACCTCATATTTCGCTTGGGTAGTTTACACCCCAGCGTTATGAACATTGACTTCTCACTAGACAATAGGTGCAGGAGTAGGCCATTCGGCCCTTTAAGCCAGCACCGCCATTCAATGTGATCATGGCTGATCATCCACAATCAGTACCCCGTTCCTGCCTTCTCCCCATATCCCCTGACTCCGCTATCTTCAAGAGCCCTGTCTTGCTCTCTCTTGAAAGCATCCAGAGAACCACAGAATTCTCCAATTTCAGGTAGTCCTTGCTTTCTCCCTCCTTCCCCTCTCCCTCCCAACTCTACCCCAAGCCTACTGTCTCCGCCTCTTCCTTTCGTTACCACCCCAACATCAGTCTGAAGAAGGGTCTCGACCCAGACGCACTCAAGTGTACCGACATCGTTACATTCTTGCTTTACATTCGAACATTTACATCCCATTCACCAGCTAGAGATCTAGAGGCAAGAGGCACAGAGGTGTGAAAACGCACACCTCCAGATTCAGAGGGTTGACAAAAATGCTGGAGAAACTCAGCGGGTGAGGCAGCATCTATGGAGCGAAGGAATAGGTGACGTTTGTGGTGAATTTCTGGAACTCTCTGCCGCAGAGGGTAGTCGAGGCCAGTTCATTGGCTATATTTAAGAGGGAGTTAGATGTGGCCCTTATGGCTAAGGGGATCAGAGGGTATGGAGAGAAGGCAGGTACGGGATCAGCCATGATCATATTGAATGGCGGTGCAGGCTCGAAGGGCCGAATGGCCTACTCCTGCACCTAATTTCTATGTTTCTATGTTTTCGGGTCGAGACCCTTCTTCTTGAAGGAATAGGTGACGTTTCGGGTCGAGACCCTTCCGGGTCTCGACCCAAAACGTCACCTATTCCTTCGCTCCATAGATGCTGCCTCACCCGCAGAGTTTCTCCAGCATTTTTGTCTGCCTTCGATTTTTCCAGCATCTGCAGTTCCTTCTTAAAAGATACATCCAACATTATAGCTTGTAAGGAACCAGACATCTACAATTTACAGAAGCCAAAGGGACTCAATTTGTGTTCAAAGTATTAACAAAGAGAACCAAAATGGAATTGACAGCAACCCAGAATTGAAAATAATCTAGAAAGGACACAGCACAAAACTAAAGACTATTCATTAAAATTCATAGCAATTAAAAAAAAAAAATAGAACCTATTACTGTAAACTTGGGGGCTCTAATGTGGCATTTTCAAAGAGAAAAAAAAATCATCCTAGCCAATAATATAATCATTAAAGTGGATGAGTAGATCCTTGGCCAAAATAACAGAAGAGGTGGAAGGCACATGAAAGATTGCGTGGCAAATAGATTTGAAGGTGTAATTAAGCTAGGATGTAAAAATATAGATGTTTTTGTGGCTGGGCAGGAAATTACAAAGATTGGGAAAGGCGAGGGTATGGTGGGATTTGTGAACAGGAATGAACTTCTCGTTCTTCTAAACTGGAGTTAAGACAGATCTAACTGACCCAATCTGGGCAGCACAGTGGCACAGCTGCCTCATCAAGACTGGATAGACTTGGTTTATACTCTCTAGAATTTAGGAGATTGAGAGGGGATCTTATAGAAACTTACAAAATTCTTAAGGGGTTGGACAGGCTAGATGCAGGAAGATTGTTCCCGATGTTGGGGAAGTCCAGGACAAGGGGTCACAGTTTAAGGATAAGGGGGAAATCCTTTAAAACAGTGATGAGAAGAACTTTTTTCACACAGAGAGTGGTGAATCTCTGGAACTCTCTGCCACAGAGGGTAGTCGAGGCCAGTTCATTGGCTATATTTAAGAAGGAGTTAGATGTGGCCCTTGTGGCTAAGGGGATCAGGGGGTATGGAGAGAAGGCAGGTACGGGATACTGAGTTGGATGATCAGCCATGATCATATTGAATGGCGGTGCAGGCTCGAAGGGCCGAATGGCCTACTCCTGCACCTAATTTCTATGTTTCTATGTTTCTATCACAGCACCTCAGCTGCCGCAGCACTGCACCAGACGCCCAGGTTCGATCCTGACTTCGGGTGCTGTCTGTATGGAGTTTGCACGCTCTTCCTGTGTTTCCTCCAAGTGTTTTGGTTTTCGTCCCACCCTCAACAGATGCCCGAGGTTGACTGGCCTCTGTAAGTTGCCCCTTGTGTGTACTACACAAAATGAAGCTGGGAGGATCAAATCCTTCACATCCTCTTCAAATTATGGAGAGTCGGATTTCGCAAAATCTATGTACTACTAAAACTCTCATCTTGTTTGTTTGTGAATCTGCCTGTCGGTAATTCAGGGATGGCCTGAACTATGCCAAAACGGTACATGATAGCACTACAAATTTTTGGACCACCTTACTCACAATTGTCCTGTGGTGTGCTTTTTATTAAGTTTCGTTCAGACTGATGTTATATTTCACAAGTTATTCACATTTAAAACTTTACAAAACCCCACTTTGAGAACATTTTCTTCCATCTGCACTGGCAGTTGCAGCAATGACATCACAATGTTGCAATCCCAGGACACCGAGTCCTGGCAGTGCAATCACATTTATTTTTAACGTATAAATTAAATGAGGGTGAATAAGGGAAATGAGCCGCACGAGCACAGTTGGGGGCTATGGGTGAGTGGTGGAATAGTGCATGGGGGGAGCGGGTTGCATTGGGGGAAACGGGTGAGTGGTGGAATATAGCGTTGGGGAATGGGTTGCGTTGGGGGACCAGGCCTCCCATGTGACAGGGTCCCACTTCGTCCAGTATTTAGATAAAATTGAACAGTTGAGAGCAAAGCATTCCAGTTTAAACATGCAAAGGCAGCCTTTTGATGTTGAATTAATGGAATTTGTTGGTGGTTTAAAAGAAGTAGAGAAACATGATCGCTCATCTAAACTTACAGTACAAGAAGTCATCCCTGCTTATCCCAGAAATAGTAGAATTTGCAGCTATGATAATAACAGCCATACCACCCACTCAGCTCAGCGTAAAGAGACGGTTCTCCGCACTGAAAATTATTAAAATCAAATTTAAGGGTTTCAATGAAAGAGGATCTCGCAGAAGCAATTCTGTTCCTAAGGACAAGTTATTAATAAATTTTAGGTATGTACTTTTGTAACAAACTTAACTACCTATGTATTTACCTTTAATTTCTATTGCATGGGAATTTTTTTTTGTCATAATTTAGCCATTTAGCTCATACCTGTGGCCTTAGTTTAATACATTTTGGAATAATGCTATTATAATTTTTACTTAATTCAATGGAATTTTAATTTTGTCGTGGTCCTTTCTGTAATTTTGTTTTCGTTTAGCATAATGAATTATGTTTTATTTTTCAAAAATAAACAATTAAAAAAAGCCACAATAGCATAGCTACAACCACTAGACTGAAAACTTTAAGGACATGGGTTTAAAAGGTAGCCTGATGATTCATGTGGTTCTTATGAAATGCCATCTTGTGTAATGTCATCATAGCAGATTTAGAATGATTATACATAGGGGTCGGGGTCGGAGTCAGAGTCCAGGTCGGAGTTTTGGGTATCGACTCCACGGCCCTGCTTTACACAGAGGGTCTTGGAACGAGCCAAGAAGCAAGAATGTTTTATTATCAGACTAGACTAAGTGGGACCCGTTGGGTCTCAGTCACACGGGAGGCCTGGTCCCCCAACGCAACCCATTCCCCCAAACCAATGTTCCACCACTCGGGGGAGGAGGGGTGTAGGGGAAGGGAGTGTGGGGGTGTAGGGGAGGGGTAGGTGGAGGGAGGGGGGGAGGGGGGGGAGGGGGTGAGGGGGATGGGAGGGGGGGGGGGAGTGGGGGGAGGGGGTGTAGCGGAAGTGAGGGTGGGGGAGGGGGGGGGTAGGGGAAGGGGGGTGTGGGGGAGGGGGGGGTCTGTGGGGGGGGTAGGTGGGGGGGGCTGTGTGTGGGGAGGGGGGGGCTGTGGGGGGAGGGGGGTGTATGGGGGGGGGGGGGGTGAGGGGAGGGTGTGTGGGGGAGAGGGGGGGCTGTAGAGTAGAGGGGGCTGTGGGGGGGAGACCTGGTGGAGGGGGGGGCAACTTCAAAACATTCATAACTATTGTACTATTTCACCGATCGGAACAAAACTTATTTGACTTGCAGGAGAGGAGAATGGTGAGTAAGGTGGCAAAAAATCGTAGCGCTATGGGGGATCGTTTTTGCACAAATTTAATTAGAACGCAGACAGAAAATGGTCAAGATGAGAGTTTTAGTAATACACTAGACCAAGTGCAGACCCGTTGGGTCTTCTCCCCCAATGGTGTGATCCCCCAACCCAATATTCCACCATGCACCCGTCTCTTCCAACGGAACTGAACCCGTTCCCAAATGTAAGATTCCAGCATTCCCCTGCCTCCCTCAGCAGTGGATTTAAAAAAAATCCAATTGCCCCTCTCTGCCTGCTGCAGCAGTTCCAATTGCAATACCAATTGGCCCTCCCCCCTCCTGTTGAAGCACTTGCTGTGATATTCCATTGAGGTGAAAAGTTCAGAGTGTTCCTGTCTTGCAACTTTGTTTTGAAGTGTGATGGAAGCTGATAGGAAGGAGTGTATTGGGCATTGTGACATCACACGATGGAAACGAATCAAAAGGAAGAAAGGCAGCCGGCAGCCGGACGTACGGACGGCAGGCGACAGCCACAGAGTTTTATATAATAATAGATAGATAGAAGATAAAGATAGATGTCCCGAAATGGAACAAGAAAACAGTTCATAGAAACATAGAAACATAGAAATTAGGTGCAGGAGTAGGCCATTCGGCCCTTCGAGCCTGCACCGCCATTTAATATGATCATGGCTGATCATCCAACTCAGTATCCCGTACCTGCCTTCTCTCCATACCCCTCTGATCCCCTTAGCCACAAGGGCCACATCTAACTCCCTCTTAAATATAGCCAATGAACTGGCCTCGACTACCCTCTGCGGCAGAGAGTTCCAGAGATTCACCACTCTCTGTGTGAAAAAAGTTCTCCTCATCTCGGTTTTAAAGGATTTCCCCCTTATCCTTAAGCTGTGACCCCTTGTCCTGGACTTCCCCAACATCGGGAGCAATCTTCCTGCATCTAGCCTGTCCAACCCCTTAAGAATTTTGTAAGTTTCTATAAGATCCCCTCTCAATCTCCTAAACTCTAGAGAGTATAAACCAAGTCTATCCAGTCTTTCAGTGTACATAAAAACAGACAAATAAATAGACAATAATAGTACAGAAATAATGTCCACTAAACAATGTCCACAAGTCCATATAGAACGAGAAATGGGCGGGTGATGGGGAACCCTCCTTCAGACTGATTGAAGATTGAAGGGGTCGTCACCTGCCCATTCCATCCACAGATGCTGCCTGACCCACTAGGTTCTTCCAGCACTTTGTGCTTCGCTTGAGATTCCAGCACCTGCAGTTCCTTGTGTCTGCAGTAGTGCCACCCAGGGTGCAGGCTGAGGTACCATGTCCCAACATTACAACCCGAGACACCAGGAACTGCAGGCGCTGGTTTACAACAACAACAAAAAGACACAAAGTGCTGGAGTAATTTTAAAATCAATCATTAAAAAAAAAAAAAAAAATTGGGGGCCAACAAAATAAAGATGAATTCAAAATTGGGGGAGGGGACGGGAGAAAAGTGTTTCACTGTGCAATATAATATAATATTGTTCACTTCAATATAAACCTCTATAGTGTTTAAGAAGGAACTGCAGATGCTGGAGAATCGAAGGGTTTCGGCCCGAAACGTTGCCTATTTCCTTTGCTCCATAGATGCTGCTGCACCCGCTGAGTTTCTCCAGCTTTTTTGTAAACCTCTATAGTATTGGAGATGTCGACACACAGAATGGAAACAGGCCCTTCAGCCCATACCGGCCAAGATGCCCCATCTACACTCTTCCCACCTGCCCACATCCCTCTAAACCTTTCTCTCCCCTCACCCTCATTCTGAAGAAGGGTCTGGACCCAAAACGTCACGTATCCATTTTCGCCAGAGATGCTGCCTGTCCCGCTGAGTTACTCCAGTGTTTTGTGTCTATCTGCGGTGCAAACCTTCCTTCACACCAGTCTTTTAAATGTTGTTGGCGTATCTGCCCCAACTACCTCCTCTGGCAGCTCGTTCCATACACCCACCACCCACTGTGTGGAAAAAGGTTGCTCCTCCCGTATCTATTAAATGTATCCCATCCCCCCCCCCCCCCCCCCCCCCCCCCCTCACTGTTGTTGCCCCCTACCCTCGGGGGTAATGCATGGACGAATGAATCAGTTTGCTGGCCAAATATTCACATACAAGGAATTTGCCTTGGTGCTCCGCCCGCAAGTGTCAACATGACATACAGTGACAGTTAGGAATGACACATAAAACACGAAACATTAAAATCCACTGCAATCACCCTGACGATAGACACAAGATGCTGGAAAAACTCAGCGGGACAGGCGCGTCTCTGGAGAGAAGGGACGGGGCGAGACCATTCACCCTGTTCTGGGTCCGTTCCAATCGTTTGCAGTGGAAACCTCTGCATTACTGCAGCCACCCTGGTATGGCAGGGATAGGGGGAGGGGGAGAGAGGAGGGGTGAGAGAGAGGAGGGGGAGAGAGAGAAGAGAGGGGGGGGAGAGAGGGAGAGAGAGAGAGGGAGAGAGGGGGAGAGACAGAGGGGGAGAGAGAGGGAGAGGGGAGAGAGAGGGGGAGGGGGAGAGGGAGAGAGAGAGGGAGGGAGAGGGAGAAGGCAGAGAGAGAGGGAGAGAGGGAGGGGGGAGAGAGAGGGGGAGAGAGAGGGGAGGAGAGAGAGGGAGAGGGGGGGGGGAGAGGGGGGGGAGGGAGAGGAGGGGAGAGGAGAAGAGAAGGAGGGAGGAGGAGGAATCTGAGAGAGGGGGGGGGAGAGGGAGGGAGAGGGAGAGGGAGAGAGAGGGATAGGGAGAGGGGGAGAGGGGGGGGAGGAGAGAGAGGGAGAGAGGGAGAGGGGGGGAGGAGAGGGAGTCATCGGAGGGGGGGAGAGGGAGAGGCGTGGGAGAGGGGAGGAGAGGGGGGAGGGAGGGAGAGAGGAAAGAGGGAGGGGAGAGAGGGAGGAGAGGGGAGAGTAGGGGGAGCTGGGATAGGGAGAGGGGGGGGAAGAGGGGAGAGAGGGGAAAAGGGGTGAGGGATAGAGGGGAGAGGGAGAGCGGGGATAGGGTTGAGGGCGGGAAGAGAGGGGGGAGGAGAGGAGGGGTGAGAGTTGTTGAGTAGGGTTGGTAGAGCAGGGGGTGCCAACCAGGTTACCGGGTGCGTAGCTAGAGGCGGGCGAGCTGTGCGGCCCGGCACCGGAGATCTGCTCGCTGATTCTGTCCTAAGGTCACCCCGGTGGCCTCTTTCGCCCTTTGAAGAGAGGACATGAGCCGGCCTTCACTGCGGGACCCGAGCCCCGTCCCGCGTCCCCGTCCCGCACACCACAAAAACCCGCACTGCGCCAACCTCTTTCCCCCGTACACACACTCGCACATCTCCCCTCCCTCTCCCTTCCAAGCCCTTTCATCCTCCACACCCTTCTCCACACCCCTCCTCTCCTCGGGACTCACTCACTGCCCTCGATTTTCTCACTCCCAGCCCACTCTCATCCCCCCCCCTCTTATTACTCCCCTCTTTCTTATACCTTTCCTTCTCTCCTTCCCTCTCCTTTCTGCTCCATTCTCTCTCCCTCACCTCTCCCCTCCCTCTCTCTCTCTCTCCCTCTCTCTCCTCCCTCTCACTCCTCCCCTCTTATCTTCCTCCCTCCATCTCCCTCTCTTTCCCTCCACTCTCTCTCCTCCCTCTCTACCAAGTCTCCCCTCCCTATCTATCTTCCTCCCTCCCCTCTCCTCTCACCTCTCCGTCCCCTCTCTCCTCCTCTCTTTCTCCATCTCTCTGCTCCCTCCTCTCTCTCTGCTCCCTCTCCTCTCTTCCCTCTCCTCCCCTCTCTCTCTCTCCCCCCCATCCTCTCTCTTATCCCTCCCTCTCTCTTATCCTCCCTACTCCTCTCTTCTCTCCCCCTCTCTCTCCCTCCCCTCTCTCCTCCCTCTCTTCTCTCCCCTCTCCTCTCTCTTATCTCTCCTTTTAGTCCTCTCCCTCTCTCTCACTTCTCACTTTATCCTCACTCTCTCTGTCTCATTCCCCCTCCGTCACTCACCTCTCTCTATCTCCTCCCTCCCCTCCTCCCTCTCCCTTCCTCCCCCACCTCTCCACACCCTCCCTCCTCTCCCCTCCCTTCTCTCCCCTACCTCTCTTCCCCCCTCCCTCTTCTCTCCCCCTCCCCTCACTCACCTCCCTCTCCCTCTCCCCCTCTCCCTCCCTCTCCCTTCCTCCTCTCTCTCTCTCCCCCTCCTCATGCACCTCCCTCCCTCGTCCCGCACCCTTTCTCTCACACACTCCTCACTCCTTTCTCCCACTCCAGCAGCAAACAGTACAGGAGTGTCCCTGCACCAACACACCCACCCCTGCCCATCTTTACTCCCCCCACCCCCCTACAAACTGTAACAGACTAACTCCACCCCAGTCCCCGCTCTGCACGAGAGGAGATCCCATTGTGTAATAAAAGCAGAGATGACTGGAATTAAAACTCAGCCGGTCAGGCAGCATCTGTGGAGGAAGAGAAACGAACGGTTCTGAACCTTCCCATACCTCTCGTTTCCCTCTCCCCCGACTCTCAGTCTGAGGAAGGGTCTCCACCCGAATCGTCACCCATTCCTTCTCTCCAAAGATGCCGCCTGTCCCGCTGAGTTACTCCAGCATCTTGTTGTATCCGTCAGGATTAAGTTGTGCGGGAAGGAACTGCAGATGCCGGATTACACTGAAGATAGACACAAAATGCTGGAGTAACTCAGCGGGTCAGGGAGCATCTCTGGAGAGAAGGAACGGGTGAAGTTTCGGCTCGAGACCCTTCTTCAGATGAAAGTATTATTTAAAAGCTTTACCTTTATTATTGTTTTACCTGCTCTCCAAATAAATCAGACGCACAAAATACCACGGTGGCACAGCGGTAGAGTTGGTGCATCACAGAGCCGGAGACCCGGGTTACATCCTGTATGTTTTCCCTGTTACTGTGTGGGTTTTCTCCGAGATCTTCGGTTTCCTCCCACACATGATATATGGATGGGCGAGGGAGGGAGGGAGGGGGGCAGGAGTTAGGATGGATCAGTTAACCAGAGAGATCCAGGAAAACTTGCTCCAATTAGTTTGTAATTGCGTGGGTTTTCTCCGAGATCTTCGGTTTCCTCCCACACTCCAAAGACGTGCAGGTTTGTAGCTTAATTGGCTTGGTTATAAATGTAAATTGTCCCTAGTGTGTGTAGAATAGTGTTAGTGTGCGGGCATTGCTGGTCGGCACGGACTCGGTGGACCGAAGGGCCTGTTTCCGTGCTGTATCTCTAAAACATACACAGATAGAATCAAGTCAAACTCCAATCAAGCGGAGATGTAGATACAATGAACTGCAGATGCTGCTTTAAAAGAAAGGCACAAAGTGCTGGAGTAACTGAGTGGGTCGGGCAGCATCTGTGGAGAACATGAGTAGATGATGTTTGGGTGACTAAATATATTCCATACTCCACTCCCTACACACCAGGGGCAACTGGCAGAGGACATAGAAACATAGACAATAGGTGCAGGAGCAGGCCATTCGGCCCTTCGAGCCAGCACCGCCATTCATTGTGATCATGGCTGATCGTCCCCTATCAATAACCCGTGCCTGCCTTCTCCCCATATCTCTTGACTCCACTAGCCCCCAGAGCTCTATGTAACTCTCTCTTAAATCCATCCAGTGACTTGGCCTCCACTGCCCTCTGTGGCAGGGAATTCCATAAATTCACAATTCTCTGGGTGAAAAAGTTTTTTCTCACCTCAGTCTTAAATGACCTGCCCTTTATTCTAAGACTGTGTGTGGCCCCTGGTTCCGGACTCGCCCAACATTGGGAACATTTTTCCTGCATCGAGCTTTTTATAATTTTAGATGTTTCTATAAGATGCCCCCCATCATCCTTCCAAACTCCAGTGAATACAAGCCTAGTCTTTTCGAACTTTCCTCATATGACAGTCCCGCCATCCCAGGACCAATGAACCTACAAACCCGCACGTCTTATGGGGAGGAAACCCACGCACATGGTCACAGGGAGAACGTGCAAACACCACACACACAGGCGTGGTCAGAATTGAACCGGGGTCTCTGGCGCTGTGAGGCAGCAGCTCAACCAGCTTAAGGCATATGCAGATGAGCAGTAAAACGGGGTTTAAAGCAGAATGGGAAATTGTAGAGCAGACAATATTATGCATGGACACTGCCATCTGCACCCTGAAATGTCTGCATTAAAATCTCCATGAAGGGAAATGTGCCCAGCCCTGTATTTGGAGCGATGAATGATTACAGTGTCTCTTTATGGCAGACAACTGCATTTATAGTGAAAATCATTTCATAAAATTACCCATTTGAATGCTAGTCAATTGTTAAAAATTGTAAGTAGGCCAGATAAATATTATTTTCATCTGGTGCCCTGATTCATATCCAAAAGTACATTGCTCCAAGCTGATATTTTTCTCCAATTACAGCCACTCAGAAAGTATTCAGGACTCCATCACTTTTTCCACATTTTGTTACATTACAGCCTTACTTTAAAATGGATTAAAACATTTTTTTTTTATCATCAATCTACACACATACCCCAGAATGAAGAAGCGAAAACAGGGGTTTAGACATTTTTTAGACAAGTAATTACAGAGAAATAACTGAAATATCATATTTACATAAGTATTCAGACCCTTTGCTATGACTCAAACTTGAGCTTCGGTGAATCCTGTTTCCATTGATTATCCTTGAGATGTTTCTACGACTTGATTGGGGTCCACGAGTGGTAAATAAAATTCATTGTACATGATTTGGAAAGGGACCATGTCTATATAAAGCCCAGCAGTTGACAGTGCATGTCAGAGCAAAAACCAAGCCATGAAGACGAAGGAATTGTCCGTAGACCTCCGAGACAAGATTGTGTCGAGACACAGATCTGGGGCAGGGTATAAAACAATTTCTGCAGCATGGCAGGTTCCGAAGAGCACAGTGGCCTCCGTCATTCTTAAATGGAAGAACTTTGGAACCACCAGGACTCTTCATAGAGCTGGCCGCACGGCCAAACTGAGCAAACGTGGGAGAAGGGCCTTGGCCAGGGAGGTGACCAAGAACCCGATGGTCACTCTGACAGAGCTCCAGAGTTCCTCTGTGGAGATGGGAGAACCTTCTAGAAGGACAACTATATCTGCAGCTCTCCACTAATCAGGCCTTTATGGTAGAGTGGCCAGACAGAAGCCACTCCTCAGTAAAAGGCACATGACAGCCCGCTTGGAGTTTGCCAAAAGGCACCTAAAGGATGCATGAGAAACAGGATTCTCTGGTCTGATTAAATGAAGATTGAACTCTTTGGCCTGAATGCCAAGCGTCACTTCTGGAGGAAACCAGGCACCGCTCATCACCTGGCCAATACCATACCTACGGTAAAGCATGGTGGTGGCAGCATCATGTTGTGGGGATGTTTTTCAGTGGCAGGAACTGGGAGACTAGTCAGGATTGAGGGAAAGATGAACGGAGCAAAGTACAGAGAGATCCTTGATAAAAACCTGCTCCAGAGTGTTCAGGATCTCAGATTGGGGCAGATGTTCACCTTCCAACAGGACAACGACCCTAAGCACACAGCCAAGACAAGGCAGGAGTGGCTTTGTGACAAGTCTGTGAATGTCCTTCAATGGCCTAGCCAGCCTGGACTTGAAACCGATCGAATATCTCTGAAGGGACTTGAAAATAGCTGCGCATCGATGCTCCCCATCCAATCTGACAGAACTTGAGAGGATCTTCAGAGAAGAATGGGAGAAATTACCCAAATACAGGTGTGCCAAACTTGTAGCGCGATACCCAAGGTGCCTCAACAAAGTACTGAGTAAAGGGTCTGAATACTCATGCAAGTATGATATTTCAGTTATTTATTTTTAATAACTTTGCAAAAAACACCTGTTTTCGTTTTTTTTATTGGGGTATTGTGTGTAGATTGATGATTTAAAAAAAATAATTTAAACCATTTTAGAATAAGTCTGTAGCATAACAAAAAGTGGAAAAAGTGAAGGGGTCTGAATACTTTCTGAATGCACTGTAGTTGAGATGAGGGATGCAGCGTGGAAACAGGCCCTTCGGCCCACCTAGCCTGTGCCGACCAGCGATCCCCGCACACTAACACTATCCTATACACACTAGGGGCGATATTGTAATTATACCGTCAATTAACCTACAAACCCGCATGTCTGACAGATTGGACAGATACATGGATAGGAAGGGTTTAGAGGCCAATGGGCCAAACACATTGGCAAGTGGAACTAGCCCAATGTGCCAATTGGTGGGCAGGGACAAGGTGGGCCGAAGGGCCTGTTTCCCTGCTGTACAGGTCTATGACTCTACGACAGGTGCCAAGAGGGCATCATTCCAAGATGGCGTCCAACTCAGGCCACTATTCGCGTGCTCGCCACAGATCTACGTCAACGTCACAGAGATGAGGGAAACCTCTTCACCCAGAATCTGTGGAATTCTCTGCCACAGAAGGCAGTGGAGGCCAATTATCTGAATGCATTCAAGAGAGAGTTAGATTTAGCGCTTGGGGCTAATGGAATCACGGGATATGGGGAGGAAGCAGGAACGGGGTACTGAGTTTGGATGATCAGCCGTGATCATATTGAATGGCGGACAGTGCTGGCTCGAAGGGCCGAATGGCCAACTCCTGCACCTATGGGTGGGTTTCTTGATTAGTACGGGTGCCAGGGGTTATGGGGAGAAGGCAGGAGAATGGGGTTAGACGGGAGAGATAGATCAGCCATGATTGAATGGCAGAGTAGAATGGATGGGCCGAATGGCCTAATTCTACTCCTGTTCCTTATGATTTATGACCTATTTTCTATGTTTTAAGATTACACTCGCTCCGCACTCTTAAATCTTTACTCCTATAGCAACATTTCCTTCTTGAACTATGACCTTCCTAAACTCCTCTCCGATCCACATACTTGATCGGACTCTGCGAGCTTTACCTTGCACTAAACGTATTCCCTTATCATGTATCTGTACACTGTGAGTGGCTCGATTGTGATCATGTATTGTCTTTCTGCTGACTGGTTGGCGTGCAAACACAAAAGCTTTTTCACTGTACCTCGGTACACGTGACAATAAACTAGGTATGTTGCAAAGGCCTACCTGAAGCGTGGCTGAGAATCTGCCCCATGTGTGCGCGATTTTGGCGCTGTTTTGAAGGGGCGGGTTTTAAAACGCGCTTTTCACTAGGATGTTGCAATCGAAAATGTTCAGCCTAGTAAATCATTAACGGAAAAATCGCTGAAAGACCCGTAGCAAAAGGTATTAAGTTTGTAGGCTGTTGTATAATAGTTACAGAGAAACCTAGAAACATAGAAATTAGGTGCAGGGAGGGGCCATTCGGCCCTTCGAGCCTGCAACGCCATTCAATATGATCATGGCTGATCATCCAACTCAGTATCCCGTACCTGCCTTTTCTCCATACCTCTGATCCCCTTGGCCCACAAGGGGGCCACATCTAACTCCCTCTTAAATATAGCCCAATGAACTGGCCTCAACTACCCTCTGTGGCAGAGAGTTCCAGAGATTCACCACTCTCTCGTGTGAAAAAAGTTTCCTATCTCGGTTTTTAAAGGATTTCCCCCTTATCCTTAATTTCCCCACTTATCTAATAGTTATAGTAGTTTAAAAATCCTCTCTAAACCGCGACCTCTCGCAGCCCCAGGGTTTATTAAGCCAAACAATTAAAGGTATGTACTTATTTTTTACATTAAAAGGGGCTTCTTAGAACCCTGTTATAAAGTTTTCTATAGCGAGTAGCTCATTTTGGGCTCTTTATATCCCGCAGTATTTTTCTGGGCATTTGAGGGCACAAATCCACTGCAATGTGAACGTTCTAAACCAGCGGCGTTCACAGGAAACCACTGGAAAGCTGATTTAAAATGGGACTTTAATTTACAGCAATTGAACACTAAATTCCTTCCATTTGGCCTATAAATTAATGTAAATGAGATTTTTAAAATCATGTTTTATTGTGAATTATTTATGAATATTATTTGGACACTTAGGCTATTAGGCTAAATGTTAATCATTTATTAAGAAATGGATAGAAGTTTATATCTAGTAATTGAAGTTTGAAATTTGCTACACTTGGGTAACTAACTAATTATATGCTTTAATTTCAGGTCATCCAAGTAAGATTATTTTATATTTGTTTCAGAATGGTTCAATCTATGATAAACTGAAAATTTCATTCAGTTCTCTTAATTTTTAAGAAGGTTATGGCCTTTAGACAGCACGCGATCACAGCTTTTTTGTTATGTCCATAGAAAATCAATAGGGAACAAGATGCTAATTTCCGAGTATGAAAATGACCATAAATTTTTTTAAATACTTAAGATATGAAAGTGAATTAGGTGTCAAATTAAACTTATTTTTATGCTTTATCTGATGGGATAAATTACGGACTTGATTTTTTAAATCTCAAAATGTTGTAACATTGCTAAATAAACTAGACTGAAAACTGAGCAAGAGGCAGCTCTTACCCCTCATCCACATTCAATCTCAGGAAATCCCAACACGATTCACATTATCTTTGAAATGTATATTTTAGACATCAGGACAGAATCCAACCAGCTTTCCCGCAGGCTATAACAAATAGTTGGGAAGTACAGTTAGTCTTTAGAGAGGTGGCTGTGTCTGGAGATTGGAAGATTTAGTTTTAGTACGGTTTAGTTTAGAGATATAGTGCGGGGAAACGAGCCTTCGGCCCACCGAGTCCGCACCCTAGCATATCCCCGCACATTAACACTATCCTACACACACACCAGGGACAGTTTTACTGTAGATCAAGTCAATTTACCTTCAACCTGAGGTAGATACAAAATGCTGGCGTAAACTGAACGGGACAGGAAGCATCTCTGGAGAGAAGGAATGGTTGACGTTTCGGGTCAAGATTTACTAGAATGTTGCCTGGGTTTCAACAACTAAGTTACAGAGATAGGTTGAATAAGTTAGGTCTTTATTCTCTGGAGCGCAGAAGGTTAAGGGGGGACTTGATAGAGGTCTTTAAAATGATGAGAGGGATAGACGGAGTTGATGTGGACAAGCTTTTCCCTTTGAGAATAGGGAAGATTCAAACAAGAGGACATGACTTCAGAATTAAGGGACAGAAGTTTAGGGGTAACATGAGGGGGAACTTCTTACTCAGAGAGTGGTAGCGGTGTGGAATGAGCTTCCAGTGGAAGTGGTGGAGGCAGGTTCGTTGGTATCATTTAAAAATAAATTGGATAGGCATATGGATGAGAAGGGAATGGAGGGGTATGGTATGAGTGCAGGCAGGTGGGACTAAGGGAAAAAAAGTTGTTCGGCACGGAATTGTAGGGCCGAGATGGCCTGTTTCCGTGCTGTAATTGTTATATGGTTATTGTTATATGGTTAAGATCCTTCTTCAGAATGGAAAGTCTGTTAGAAAGACAGGGTCTCGACCCGAAACATATGACCCATGCCTGTATGGACGTTCTGCATTGTTGTCCGCCCCAGATGCTCAGGGCTGGCAAGTGTCAGACCCACACAAAAACCCGCTGAGCTACTGCCAGCATTTTGCATTGTCTACATTCGATTTTAAACCAACACCTGCAGTTCCTTCCTACCTACAAACCTGTACGGACTTCGGGATTGTGGGGAGGGAAAAAAAACCGGAGATCTCTGAGGGAGAACCCACGCAGGTCCCGCTTTGGGGAACGTATAAAACTCCGCCCGACACCGACGGATTGTAAACCGTGGGCGCGATTCGAGAAGAGGGTCTTTGGCGCTGTAAGGCGGCAACTCGTACCGCTGCACCACCTGCTACAATGAGACCATCATAGATATCACAAACGATAGAAAATTCACACTGGGCAGAAATCAAATCAAGATTCAAAGAGAGTTTTTGTCATGTGGCCCAGATAGGACAACAGAAGATTCTTGCTTTACTGCAGCACAAACGGAATATAGGTGGCATGGCGGAAATACAGAACGCGATCAGGGTGACCAATATACCAGTGGAATCTATAATATACACACATTACATAAAAAAACCGATAAAGTGCATTGGGCTATTAAGGGAGGGGAGAGGGAGGGGAGGGGCAGAGAAGGGAGGGGAGGGGAGGGGAGGGGAGGGGAGGGGAGGGGTGGGGGAGGGGGGGGAAGGGGGGGGGGAGGGAAGGTGGAGGGGAGGGGAGGGGGAGGGGAGGGGAGGGGTGGGGAGGGGGGGGGAGGGGAACAGGAGGGGAAGGAGGGTAGGGTGGGAGGGGGATGGGAGAGGGTGAAGGGGAGATGGAGGGGCGAGGAGGGGAGGGGAAGGGAGGGGAGGGGCGGGGAGTGAGGGGGAGAGGAGGGGAGGGAGGGAACGGGAGGGGAGGGGAAGGAGGGGAGGGGCAGGGAAGTCAGTTCTACACTGAGGGGGAATGGTTGTACACTTGGAAATAGCGTTCTGGCTGCATCTTGGTGGAACAGTCTATACCTAACCATCTCCTACACACTACGGACAACTTACATTGTCACAGGAAGTCAAATGAAGCTACAATGAACTGCCTTGCTTGTGGGAGCGTGGGGGAACGGGAAACCGGATACACGGAGAAAACCCAAGCAGGGTCACGGGTGAGAACGGTATACCATGAACTACACACAGACAGCACCCGTGGTATGGGGATCGTAAAACGGGGGTTCTCTGGCGCAGTGAGGCAGCAGTTTCCAGGGGCCTGGTGCATGAGGCAGCAACTACACCACTGTACGGTCTGAATGAACACCACCCAATGGTTTTAACATTGACCATAATGAAAGGCTTTAGGGTCATATTTGCAGCCCCCCTGCACTTTGATTAGGGGAAATATACGGCGCACTGCTGCTTGATTTCGGGTTTGTACTCTTCACACCATTCAGCGGTTTCACTCATCTCTGCAGTTATCATCACGGGCATGTACACAATTCACTCTGTCAGCCTCATGACAACAAGGGATTTCATTGCACCTTGGCGATGTGTCAATAAACGCATCTCAATTAAACTCAAAAAAGACACAGTAGGTGATGGAGTAACTCAGCGGGTCAGGTCAGCATCTGTGGAGAACCATGGATAGGTGACGTGTTCACAGTGCCGGGGAGTAACTCAGGGGTGCAGCACGCATCCTATGGAGCTAAAGGAAATAGGCAACGTTTCGGGCCGAACCCTTCGGGTTTCGGGCCCAAAACGTTGCCTATTTCCAGAAGGGGTTCGGCTTTTGAAACGTTGCCTATTTCCTTAGCTCCATAGATGCTGCTGCACCATAACTCAGTGGGTCAGGCAGCATCTGTGGAGAACATGGATAGGTGACATTTCACAGAGTGCTGGAGTAACTCAGCGGGTCAGGCAGCATCTGTGGAGAACATGGATAGGTGACGTTTCACAGAGTGCTGGAGGAACTCAGCGGGGTCAGGCAGCATCTGTGGCGAACATGGATAGGTGACGTTTCACCGAGGGCGGAGTAACTCAGCATCTTTGGAGAACAGGGATAGGCCGTTTCTCTGTGCGAGAACAGGGGGGATAGGTGACGTTTCACAGAGTGGTGGAGTAACTCAGCGGGTCAGGCAGCATCTGTGGAGAGAACATGGATAGGTGACGTTTGGGGTCCCGACCCGCAAAGGTTCTATGTTCTACATTCTTAAATTCAGCTTGTGTTGTGTTAGAAAGCACACTCCAAAGACGTACAGGTCTGTAGGTTAATTGGCATGGATAAATGTGAAAATTGTCCCTGCTGTGTGGGTGTGTGTGGGGTGTGTGGGGATAGTCTGAATGTCGGGGATCGCTAGTCTGCGCAGACCGATGGGTCAAAGGACCTGTTTCCGCGCTGTATCTCTAAACTAAATTAAAACCCGAAATGTCACCTGCAGATTATTTTCTACACAGATGCTGAATGACCCATGATGATTACTCCAGCACTCTGGGTCTGTCTTGGTCTTTGGTCGGGAAGCAAAAGTCTGAGATTGACATAAGTGATAGGAGGCGATTTAGGCCATTCGGCCCCCATCAAGTCCACTCCACCATTCAATCACAGCTGATCTATCTCTCCCCCGTAACCCCATTCTCCGGCCTTCTCCCCATAACCCCTGACACCCGCACTAATCAAGAATCTATCTATGTCTGCCTTCAATATATCCACTGACTTGTGGCCTCCACAGCCTTCCGTGGCAAAGAAATGCCTCCTCGTCTCCTTCCTCAAAGAACGCCTTTAATTTTGAGGGCCATGACCTCTGTTCCTAGAATATCCCACTAGTGGAAACATCCTCTCCAAATCAACTCTGTCCCAGCCTTCACTGTTCGTGTGTGTTAAATGAGGTTTACATCTCATCCTTCTAAAACTCCAGCGAGTGACAGGCCCAGTGCAGTCAAACGCTCATTGTAGTTAACCTACCAATTCCTGGGCAAGTTTGAGCTTTCTCTCATAGAAACATAGAAATTATAGGTGCAGGAGTAGGCCCTGAGCCTGCACCGCCATTCCCTGACATGGCCGAGCATCCAAATCCGCATCTACTGCAATTCCTGATCTTGATCCATTTGCCACAAGGGACATCGACATCCAACTTAGTATCCAGTGGCCTCAATACTGCACTTCTCTGCAACAGGTACCCCCTGATCCCTTAGCCACAAGGATCATGTCACATCGAACTCAGTCTCCCGTACCTGCCTTAAAATATTACGCCCTGAAGCCCCTGAACTGTGGCCTCAAACTACCCTCTGTGGCCAAGATGTGGCCTCATACCTCTTAGCGGAATTCCAGATTTCACCCACTCTCTTTGCTGTGAAAAATCATTTCCTCATTGAACCTGTGGCCCCCTAAATCCAAAAATTTGTCTTGTAGCACCCCTGAAATTGCCCATGGGCCCTGAGGGGAACACTGGCTTCGATGGTTCTGAAGAACTTCCAATCGGTCTATCATCTGTCTTGACCCAGGCAGTCTTAGTAGAGAGTCAGCCGGTGTTGGGCCGAGAAGCTTGTCGGGCTTGTGTCGGCAAAGGGGCTGACGGGGTGCCGTGAACTTGTGGGTTTGACTAGTGGCCTCCGTCATGTCGCCGTGGTCTGGACGGTTTCACAAAACACACACACACACGAGGAGGAACTAAACACAGAATAGAAGGTAGACAAGGAGTGTGGAGAATACCCCATCGGGTGCCGCCGGCATCTTGGAGAAACAAGGATAACCGACGTTTCGGAAACGTTGCCTATCCTCCGGGTTTAAGCCCCGGTTTCAGCGACCAAGAGCGAGTGGATGAAGAACGGGGCATCTAATAATCTATAATGAAGACAGACACAGAACCAAGCAGCGCGTATTAAGGATGCTGGATGCACCCGCTGGGACGAGAACAAAGTGCTCTCGCAAGACATTATAGATAGATGAGACGATGGTGAGAACAATCGGTGTGAGAAAGAACGGCCGGGACCCGGCGGGCGGGAAGGACGATCGAGATGCTCAGGCGGCGTTCTGTCGCGCAGCGACTTGAATCCGCGCGGGCGCGGAATGGGGGCCGTTCGCAGGAGCTCTGGTTGAAGCCGCTGGAATGGAATTACCGTCGCACGGTGGAGGTATCGCATCCAGCGCAAGAGGGAGAATGAGGAGGGAAGAGACGGCAGCCCCCACGATTTCTGCTCCATTCACAGTGAGGACGAGGGAGGTCTGAGTGCACTGACGTGTGGATTTACAGTTGTGTTAATGTCTGTGTTTTGTGTGTTTTACCCGAAGTCTCTCAGTATGGCCATGGGCAAGTCGCTCTTGCTGGGTGACCAGAAGGCCATACAGGAGAGTGGTGAAGGACAGAGGAGAAGAACCAGATAACCAGATCACCCCAACCGCAATCCCGGACTATACCCACTTGCGGCTGTAGCAAGAGAGCAACCAATATCATCCAAGACACCACCACCCAGCACACAAACTGTTCACCCTCCTACCATTCGGCAAGCGCTACCGCAGCAGCGGAGCAAAACCACCAGATTCAAAAAACAGGCTTTTTCTCCTCAGAGGGCCATCAGGACTACTCCACACATCAAGAACGAAAATTACATGAATAGGACGACCAAGACTGTCGAAAATAACTTTAATTACAATTTCTGCACAGTATTCTATTGGCACTTTTCAGTTATATGAACACCTTTTTAGGATTGCACCTAATAACATTACCTCAAAATTTTACTACACCCTGGGCACATGGTGAATAATTTTATATAATGTATTAGTCCTGTGCTATTTTTATTGGTATATGTCTGCTGTGGGTGAGAAATATTACTGTGCAGGTTTGGGCGCTATGGGGAAAAGTACTGTCAAATTCCTCTGTTGTAAAGTACTGTTGCATTATTTGCATTGACAAAAAGTTACGTTACTGTTCTAGGGGGGGCAAGATAGAAACATAGAAACATAGCAATAGGGTGAAGGGTGAAATAGGTGCAGGATTGTTAGGCCATTCGGCCTTAGAGCTAAGACACAGCCATTTTCAATATGATCGGGTATGATCATACAACTCAGTATCCCGGACCTGCCTTCTCTTCCACACCCCTGAGCCCTTAGCCACAAGGGACACATCGAACTACCTCTTAAATATATAGAAATGAACTGTGGCCTCAAATACCCTCGGTGGCAGAGAGTTCCAGAGAGATCACCCACTCCTCATGTGTGGAAACCAGTTCTTCTCATCTCCGTTTAGGACAACGACATTTCGTTGTCCTAAATGAGATGGAGAAGAACTTTTTTGGCATGACGGGACACTGACAAGAAACTCACTTGAAACATGGGACGTGAACCTTACAAGCCGAATAACTCAGAATAGATGCATACGTGTGTTCATTGAGAATGTCGGAGAATTAAGCGGGGAACAAAAAATACAATATACTAATTAGACCTACTCTTGCAATAGCATTATTGTTGGAATACAATGACTTTCCACGTACCTGGAAAGTAGTGCCTAAATTTTCTAGGGTTTGGCCCCGAAGAAAAGGGAGGAAATGTGTGTGATTAGATCAGGCGGTGGCAGCCGCTGCCTCGAGTCATGTAAACAATCTATGTTTAAATTGAGGATTCTATTAATTGCGAACTTTTTTTACAGGTACTACTGGAACAATCGGTCTCAGACTGGAAAATCATAGGTTGACTCTCACAAGATTGTCTATTCCTCAGGGTTTTGGGCAACATAGAGAGTAAAATATGCCCCGTCTGCTATCTCGATCCGTGATGCCCCATGACTCTCTGGACCGGTTTTCTCTCACCCCTCTCACCCACACCCCAAGCCTGATTTTCACTCTGTTCCTTTCCAGTTCAGTCTTGTTGCCAGCCCTTTCCCTCTGCCTCATCGCAG
>NC_073393.1:3947891-3972891 GCF_028641065.1 Leucoraja erinaceus
GAGACCTGTGCCCACGGCGCGCAACCCTGAAGCAGCTGCGGTGAACCCCCGAAAGTTTCCGCAGCTGTACTCGTTCCACATCCTTACTAACCTTATTGCTGCCGGCTAGGACATTATGCTCTGTACGATTTGTTGCTTTTCCCACCGAGACAAGCCAGACACAGGCACTGCAGAGCAACCACGAGAAGAACAAACGACAAAAACACGGAACGTATAGAACGGAGCCAAAAGCAACAGGACAGATCCAGCCCAGACAGTACCCAAGGAGGGAGAGCAGGCGGGGAGACGTAGCGACGGGAGGCAAGAGGAAAAGGGGACCGCACACTGAATAAGCGTCACGGCGCACCGCGCCCCCCTAGGGCTGACCGGGCGCGCTGGACTGTCGCCCCAGCGACTTAAAGGGTCCCTGTGGGATTCGCGCGCGTCATGTGACAGAAAGCTGTACAGGAGACCCAGCGACAGGGCGAGTGCTTTTGTCCTGAGACGTCCCTTCTCTCTCTCTCTCCCCTCCCTTCTTTCCTCTCCCTCCACGTTTCCCTGCCCATTTCTTCTCCATCCCTTCCCTTCTCACCGCTCTTTCCCTGTCGCCCCCCCTCTATATCCTAACAATTGGAGGACACCCCTGGGTGGAGGTCTTTGCATGCAGCAAGCACCCAGGTGTTCCCCTGCAACGCCCTACGCTGTTCGGTCCTACCTTTCCTTCCCCTCTCCTCGAGGCCCCTTCTCCTCCTTCTCTTTCCTTTTTTCGCCTCCTCCACTCCCATTCTCCTCTCGTTTCCACTCGTGTCTTGTTCCATCCCTTCCTTGCCCCTTCTTTACTCTCTTTGCGGTTTCCTCCCTCCTTTTTCCCTCTCTTTTTTCTCTCCTCCTTCTCCCTCCTCCTCCTTTCTCTCCCCCTTCCCGATCCTTCTTTCGCTCCTTTCCCCTACCCTTCTCTCTTCTCCCCCTCTCCCTTTGCCTCTCGTCTCACTACTCCTTTCCCCTTTCCTTCTCCCCCCTCCCCTTTCTCTCCTCGGAGATCCCATTGTGTTATAAAAGCAGAGATGACTGGAATTAAAACTCAGCCGGTCAGGCAGCATCTGTGGAGAAAGAGAAACGAACGGTTCTGAACCTCCCCATACCTCTCGTTTCCCTCTCCCCCGACTCTCCGTCTGAGGAAGGGTCTCCACCCGAATCGTCACCCATTCCTTCTCTCCAAAGATGCCGCCTGTCCCGCTGAGTTACTCCAGCATCTTGTTGTATCCGTCAGGATTAAGTTGTGCGGGAAGGAACTGCAGATGCCGGATTACACTGAAGATAGACACAAAATGCTGGAGTAACTCAGCGGGTCAGGGAGCATCTCTGGAGAGAAACAACAGGTGAAGTTTCGGCTCGAGACCCTTCTTCAGATCAAAGTATTATTTAAAAGCTTTACCTTTATTATTGTTTTACCTGCTCTCCAAATAAATCAGACGCACAAAATACCACGGTGGCACAGCGGTAGAGTTGGTGCATCACAGAGCCGGAGACCCGGGTTCCATCCTGTATCTTCTCCCTGTTACTGTGTGGGTTTGCACCGAGATCTTCGGTTTCCTCCCACACCTGATATATGGATGGGCGAGGGAGGGAGGGAGGGGGGCAGGAGTTAGGATGGATCAGTTAACCAGAGAGATCCAGGAAAACTTGCTCCAATTAGTTTGTAATTGTGTGGGTTTTCTCCGAGATCTTCGGTTTCCTCCCACACTCCAAAGACGTGCAGGTTTGTAGCTTAATTGGCTTAGTTATAAATGTAAATTGTCCCTAGTGTGTGTAGAATAGTGTTAGTCGCTGGTCGGCACGGACTCGGTGGGCCGAAGGGCCTGTTTCCGTGCTGTATCTCTAATACATACACAGATAGAATCAAGTCAAACTCCAATCAAGGGGAGATGTAGATACAATGAACTGCAGATGCTGCTTTAAAAGAAAGGCACAAAGTGCTGGAGTAACTGAGTGGGTCGGGCAGCATCTGTGGAGAACATGAGTAGATGATGTTTGGGTGACCAAACATATTCCATACTCCACTCCCTACACACCAGGGGCAACTGGCAGAGGACATAGAAACATAGACAATAGGTGCAGGAGCAGGCCATTCGGCCCTTCGAGCCAGCACCGCCATTCATTGTGATCATGGCTGATCGTCCCCTATCAATAACCCGTGCCTGCCTTCTCCCCATATCTCTTGACTCCACTAGCCCCTAGAGCTCTATCGAACTCTCTCTTAAATCCATCCAGTGACTTGGCCTCCACTGCCCTCTGTGGCAGGGAATTCCATAAATTCACAACTCTCTGGGTGAAAAAGTTTTTTCTCACCTCAGTCTTAAATGACCTGCCCTTTATTCTAAGACTGTGTGTGGCCCCTGGTTCTGGACTCGCCCAACATTGGGAACATTTTTCCTGCATCTAGCTTTTTATAATTGTATATGTTTCTATAAGATCCCCCCATCATCCTTCCAAACTCCAGTGAATACAAGCCTAGTCTTTTCAAACTTTCCTCATATGACAGTCCCGCCATCCCAGGGATCAATGAACCTACAAACCCGCACGTCTTATGGGTGTGGGAGGAAACCCACGCACATGGCCACAGGGAGAACGTGCAAACACCACACACACAGGCGTGGTCAGAATTGAACCAGGGTCTCTGGCGCTGTGAGGCAGCAGCTCAACCAGCTTAAGGCATGTGCAGATGAGCAGTAAAACGTGGTTTTAAGAAGAATGGGAAATTGTAGAGCAGACAATATTATGCATGGACACTGCCATCTGCACCCTGAAATGGCTGCATTAAAATCTCCATGAAGGGAAATGTGCCCAGCCCTGTATTTGGAGCGATGAATGATTACAGTGTCTCTTTATGGCAGACAACTGCATTTATAGTGAAAATCATTTCATAAAATTACCCATTTGAATGCTAGTCAATTGTTAAAAATTGTAAGTAGGCCAGATAAATATTATTTTCATCTGGTGCCCTGATTCATATCCAAAAGTACATTGCTCCAAGCTGATATTTTTCTCCAATTACAGCCACTCAGAAAGTATTTAGGACCCCATCACTTTTTCCACATTTTGTTACATTACAGCCTTACTTTAAAATGGATTAAAACATTTTTTTTTTATCATCAATCTACACACATACCCCAGAATGAAGAAGCGAAAACAGGGGTTTAGACATTTTATAGACAAGTAATTTCAGAGAAATAACTGAAATATCACATTTACATAAGTATTCAGACCCTTTGCTGTGACTCAAACTTGAGCTTCGGTGAATCCTGTTTCCATTGATTATCCTTGAGATGTTTCTACAACTTGATTGGGGTCCACGAGTGGTAAATAAAATTCATTGTACATGATTTGGAAAGGGACCATGTCTATATAAGGCCCAGCAGTTGACAGTGCATGTCAGAGCAAAAACCAAGCCATGAAGACGAAGGAATTGTCCGTAGACCTCCGAGACAAGATTGTGTCGAGACACAGATCTGGGGCAGGGTATAAAACAATTTCTGCAGCATGGCAGGTTCCAAAGAGCACAGTGGCCTCCGTCATTCTTAAATGGAAGAACTTTGGAACCACCAGGACTCTTCATTGAGCTGGCCGCCCGGCCAAACTGAGCAATCGTGGGAGAAGGGCCTTGGTCAGGGAGGTGACCAAGAACCCGATGGTCACTCTGACAGAGCTCCAGAGTTCCTCTGTGGAGATGGGAGAACCTTCTAGAAGGACAACTATATCTGCAGCTCTCCACTAATCAGGCCTTTATGGTAGAGTGGCCAGACAGAAGCCACTCCTCAGTAAAAGGCACATGACAGCCCGCTTGGAGTTTGCCAAAAGGCACCTAAAGGACTCTCAGACCATGAGAAACAAGATTTTGTGGTCTGATGAAACCAAGATTGAACTCTTTGGCCTGAATGCCAAGCGTCACTTCTGGAGGAAACCAGGCACCGCTCATCACCTGGCCAATACCATACCTACGGTAAAGCATGGTGGTGGCAGCATCATGTTGTGGGGATGTTTTTCAGTGGCAGGAACTGGGAGACTAGTCAGGATTGAGGGAAAGATGAACGGAGCAAAGTACAGAGAGATCCTTGATAAAAACCTGCTCCAGAGTGTTCAGGATCTCAGATTGGGGCAGATGTTCACCTTCCAACAGGACAACGACCCTAAGCACACAGCCAAGACAAGGCAGGAGTGGCTTTGTGACAAGTCTGTGAATGTCCTTCAATGGCCTAGCCAGCCTGGACTTGAAACCGATCGAATATCTCTGAAGGGACTTGAAAATAGCTGCGCATCGATGCTCCCCATCCAATCTGACAGAACTTGAGAGGATCTTCAGAGAAGAATGGGAGAAATTACCCAAATACAGGTGTGCCAAACTTGTAGCGCGATACCCAAGGTGCCTCAACAAAGTACTGAGTAAAGGGTCTGAATACTCATGCAAGTATGATATTTCAGTTATTTATTTTTAATAACTTTGCAAAAAACACCTGTTTAAGTTTTTTTTATTGGGGTATTGTGTGTAGATTGATGATTTAAAAAAAATAATTTAAACCATTTTAGAATAAGTCTGTAGCATAACAAAAAGTGGAAAAAGTGAAGGGGTCTGAATACTTTCTGAATGCACTGTAGTTGAGATGAGGGATGCAGCGTGGAAACAGGCCATTCGGCCCACCTAGCCTGTGCCGACCAGCGATCCCCGCGCACTAACACTATCCTATACACACTAGGGGCGATATTGTAATTATACCGTCAATTAACCTACAAACCCGCATGTCTGACAGATTGGACAGATACATGGATAGGAAGGGTTTAGAGGCCAATGGGCCAAACACATTGGCAAGTGGAACTAGCCCAATGTGCCAATTGGTGGGCAGGGACAAGGTGGGCCGAAGGGCCTGTTTCCCTGCTGTACAGGTCTATGACTCTACGACAGGTGCTAAGAGGGCATCATTCCAAGATGGCGCACAACTCAGGCCACTATTCGCGTGCTCGCCACAGATCTACGTCAACGTCACAGAGATGAGGGAAACCTCTTCACCCAGAATCTGTGGAATTCTCTGCCACAGAAGGCAGTGGAGGCCAATTATCTGAATGCATTCAAGAGAGAGTTAGATTTAGCTCTTGGGGCTAATGGAATCACGGGATATGGGGAGGAAGCAGGAACGGGGTACTGAGTTAGGATGATCAGCCGTGATCATATTGAATGGCGGACAGTGCTGGCTCGAAGGGCCGAATGGCCAACTCCTGCACCTATGGGTGGGTTTCTTGATTAGTACGGGTGCCAGGGGTTATGGGGAGAAGGCAGGAGAATGGGGTTAGGAGGGGGAGATGGATCAGCCATGATTGAATGGCAGAGTAGAGTTGATGGGCCGAATGGCCTAATTCTACTCCTGTTCCTTATGATTTATGACCTATTTTCTATGTTTTAAGATTACACTCGCACCACACTCTTAAATCTTTACTCCTATAGCAACATTTCCTTCTTGAACTATGACCTTCCTAAACTCCTCTCCGATCCACATACTTGATCGGACTCTGCGAGCTTTACCTTGCACTAAACGTTATTCCCTTATCATGTATCTGTACACTGTGAGTGGCTCGATTGTGATCATGTATTGTCTTTCTGCTGACTGGTTGGCGTGCAACACAAAAGCTTTTTTCACTGTACCTCGGTACACGTGACAATAAACTAGGTATGTTGCAAAGCCTACCTGAAGCGTGGCTGAGAATCTGCCCCAGCCCGTGTGCGCGATTTTGGCGCTGTTTTGAAGGGGCGGGTTTAAAACGCGATTTTCACTAGGCTGTTGCAATCGAAAATGTTCAGCCTAGTAAATCATTAACGGAAAATCGCTGAAAGACCCCGTCGCAAAAGGTATTATTAGTTTTTATGGCCTTGTATAATAGTTACATAGAAACATAGAAACATAGAAATTAGGTGCAGGAGTAGGCCATTCGGCCCTTCGAGCCTGCACCGCCATTCAATATGATCATGGCTGATCATCCAACTCAGTATCCCGTACCTGCCTTTTCTCCATACCCTCTGATCCCCTTGGCCACAAGGGCCACATCTAACTCCCTCTTAAATATAGCCAATGAACTGGCCTCAACTACCCTCTGTGGCAGAGAGTTCCAGAGATTCACCACTCTCTGTGTGAAAAAAGTTCTCCTCATCTCGGTTTTAAAGGATTTCCCCCTTATCCTTAATTTCCCCCTTATCCTAATAGTTATAGTAGTTTAAAAATCACTCTCTAAACCCGCGACCTCTCGCAGCCCCAGGGTTTTATAAAGCAAACAATTAAAGGTATGTACCTTATTTTTACATTAAAAGGGGCTTCTTAAGAACCCTGTTATTAAAGTTTTCTATAGCGAGTAGCTCATTTTGGGCTCTTTATGTCCCGCAGTGTTTTTCTGGGCATTTGAGGGCACAAATCCACTGCAATGTGAACGTTCTAAACCAGCGTGTTCACAGGAACCCACTGGAAAGCTGATTTAAAATGGACTTTAATTTACAGCAATTGAACACTAAATTCCTTCCATTTGGCCTATAAATTAATGTAAATGAGATTTTAAAATCATGTTTTATTGTGAATTATTTATGAATATTATTTGGACACTGGGCTATTTAAAAACGTTAATCATTTATTAAGAAATGGATAGATGTTTAGATCTAGTAATTGAAGTTTGAAATTTGCTACACTTGGGTAACTAACTAATTATATGCTTTAATTTCAGGTCATCCAAGTAAGATTATTTTATATTTGTTTCAGAATGGTTCAATCTATGATAACTGAAAATTTCATTCAGTTCTCTTAATTTTTAAGAAGGTTATGGCCTTTAGACAGCACGCGATCACAGCTTTTTTGTTATGTCCATAGAAAATCAATAGGGAACAAGATGCTAATTTCCGAGTATGAAAATGACCATAAATTTTTTAAATACTTGAGATATGAAAGTGAATTAGGTGTCAAATTAAACTTATTTTTATGCTTTATCTGATGGGATAAATTACGGACTTGATTTTTTAAATCTCAAAATGTTGTAACATTGCTAAATAAACTAGACTGAAACTGAGCAAGAGGCAGCCCTTAACCATCATCCACGTTCTATCTCAGAAATCCCAACACGATTCACATTATCTTTGAAATGTCATATTTTAGACATCAGGACAGAATCCAACCAGCTTTCCCGCAGGCTATAACAAATAGTTGGAAAGTACAGTTAGTTCTTTAGAGAGTTGGCTGTGTCTGGAGATTGGAAGATTTTAGTTTTAGTACGGTTTAGTTTAGAGATATAGTGCGGAAACGAGCCCTTCAGCCCACCGAGTCCGCACCTAGCATATCCCCGCACATTAACACTATCCTACACACACACCAGGGACAGTTTTACCTGTAGATCAAGTCAATTTACCTTCAAACCTGAGGTAGATACAAAATGCTGGCGTAACTGAACGGGACAGGAAGCATCTCTGGAGAGAAGGAATGGTTGACGTTTCGGGTCAAGATTTACTAGAATGTTGCCTGGGTTTCAACAACTAAGTTACAGAGATAGGTTGAATAAGTTAGGTCTTTATTCTCTGGAGCGCAGAAGGTTAAGGGGGGACTTGATAGAGGTCTTTAAAATGATGAGAGGGATAGACGGAGTTGATGTGGACAAGCTTTTCCCTTTGAGAATAGGGAAGATTCAAACAAGAGGACATGACTTCAGAATTAAGGGACAGAAGTTTAGGGGTAACATGAGGGGGAACTTCTTTACTCAGAGAGTGGTAGCGGTGTGGAATGAGCTTCCAGTGGAAGTGGTGGAGGCAGGTTCATTGGTATCATTTAAAAATAAATTGGATAGGCATATGGATGAGAAGGGAATGGAGGGTTATGGTATGAGTGCAGGCAGGTGGGACTAAGGGAAAAAAAAGTTGTTCGGCACGGACTTGTAGGGCCGAGATGGCCTGTTTCCGTGCTGTAATTGTTATATGGTTATTGTTATATGGTTAAGATCCTTCTTCAGAATGGAAAGTCTGAAGAAGGGTCTCGACCCGAAACATCACCCATGCCTTCTCTCCGCAGATGCTTCCTGTCCCGCTGAGCTACTCCAGCATTTTGCGTCTACCTTCGATTTTAAACCAACACCTGCAGTTCCTTCCTACCTACAAACCTGTACGTCTTCGGAGTGTGGGGGGGAAAAACCGGAGATCTCTGAGGGAGAACCCACGCAGGTCACGGGGGAACGTACAAACTCCGCACCGACGGCACCCGTGGGCGCGATCGATCCAGGGTCTTTGGCGCTGTAAGGCGGCAACTCTTCCGCTGCCCCACCTTGCTACACTGAGACATCATAGATATCACAAACGATAGAAAATTCACACTGGCAGAAATCAAATCAAGATTCAAGAGAGTTTATTGTCATGTGTCCCAGATAGGACAAAGAAATTCTTGCTTTACTGCAGCACAACGGAATATAGTCGGCATGAATACAGAACAGATCAGTGTGTCCATATACCATTGAATATATATATATACACACATACATAAAAAAACAGATAAAGTGCATTGGGCTATTAAGGGAGGGGAGGGGAGGGGAAGGGAGGGGAGGGGAGGGGAGGGGAAGGGAAGGGAGGGGAGGGAAGTCAGTCTACACTGAGGGGGAATGAGTTGTACACTTTGATAGCGTTCTGTGCTGCATCTTGGTGGAACCAGTCTATACACTAACACTCTCCTACACACTACGGACAACTTACAATTTCACAGAAGCCAAATGAAGCTACAATCCTGCACGCTTGTGGAGCGTGGGAGGAAACCGGATATCCCGGAGAAAACCCACGCAGGTCACGGGGAGAACGTGCAAACTCCACACAGACAGCACCCGTGGTCGGGATCGAACCGGGGTCTCTGGCGCAGTGAGGCAGCAGTTTCCAGGGGCCTGGTGCATCTTGGCAGCAACAGTACATTGTAATGTGTCCTACAGATAGGACAATGACAATTTCTTGCTTTGCTTCAGCTACAACAGAACATGTGTCGGCGTGGAGGAAAACCGGATATCCCGGAGAATACAATCACGTCCAGGTCACGGGGATATAATATGCACACATACACAAAAACAGATAAAGTGGTCGGGATCTATTAAGGGAGGGGAGGGGAGAGGAGGGGAGGGGAGGGGAGGGAGTCTGAATGAGCACCACCCAGTGGTTTTAACATTGACCATAATGAAAGGCTTTAGGATCATATTTGCAGCCCATGGTCATATTTGCAGCCCCCCTGCACTTTGATTAGGGGAAATATAGGCCCACTGCTGCTTGATTCGGGTTTTGTATCTCCCACCATTCAGCGGTTGTACACTCATCTCTGCATTTATCATCACGGCATGTACACAATTCACTCTGTCAGCCTCATGACAACAAGGGATTTCATTGCACCTTGGCGATGTGTCAATAAACGCATCTCAATTAAACTCAAAAAAGACACAGAGTGCTGGAGTAACTCAGCGGGTCAGGCAGCATCTGTGGAGAACATGGATAGGTGACGTTTCACAGTGCCGGAGTAACTCAGCGGGTGCAGCAGCATCTATGGAGCTAAGGAAATAGGCAACGTTTCGGGCCGAAACCCGGAAGGGTTTCGGCCCAAAACGTTGCCTATTTCCAGAAGAGTTTCGGCTTGAAACGTTGCCTATTTCCTTAGCTCCATAGATGCTGCTGCACCATAACTCAGCGGGTCAGGCAGCATCTGTGGAGAACATGGATAGGTGACGTTTCACAGAGTGCTGGAGTAACTCAGCGGGTCAGGCAGCATCTGTGGAGAACATGGATAGGTGACGTTTCACAGAGTGCTGGAGTAACTCAGCGGGTCAGGCAGCATCTGTGGAGAACATGGATAGGTGACGTTTCACAGAGTGCTGGAGTAACTCAGCGGGTCAGGCAGCATCTGTGGAGAACATGGATAGGTGACGTTTCACAGAGTGCTGGAGTAACTCAGCGGGTCAGGCAGCATCTTTTGGAGAACATGGAGAGGTGACATTTCACAGAGTGCTGGAGTAACTCAGCGGGTCAGGCAGCATCTGTGGAGAACATGGATAGGTGACGTTTTGGGTCCCGACCAGCAACGGTTCTATGTTCTACATTCTAAATTCAGCTTGTTGTGTTAGAAAGCACACTCCAAAGACGTACAGGTCTGTAGGTTAATTGGCATGGTTAAATTGTAAATTGTCCCTGCTGTGTGTGTGTGTGTGTAGGATAGTCTTAATGTACGGGGATCGCTGGTCTGCGCGGACCCGATGGGTCAAAGGGCCTGTTTCCGCGCTGTATCTCTAAACTAAATTAAACCCGAAATGTCACCTGCAGTATTTATTTTCTCCACAGACGCTGCCTGACCCACTGAGTTACTCCAGCACTCTGGGTCTGTCTTTGGTCTTTGGTCTGGAAGCAAGTCTGAGATTGAATAAGTGATAGGAGGAGGTTTAGGCCATTCGGCCCATCAAGTTTACTCCACCATTCAATCACGGCTGATCTATCTCTTCCCTCCTAACCCCATTCTCCTGCCTTCTCCCCATAACCTCTGACACCCGTACTAATCAAGAATCTATCTATGTCTGCCTTCAATACATCCACTGACTTGGCCTCCACAGCCTTCCGTGGCAAAGAAATGCCTCCTCGTCTCCTTCCTCAAAGAACGTCCTTTATTTTCGAGGCCATGACCTCTGTTCCTAGACTCTCCCACTAGTGGAAACATCCTCTCCACATCTACTCTGTCCCAGCCTTTCACTGTTCGTTATGTTTCAATGAGGTTTCCCCTCATCCTTCTAAACTCCAGCGAGTACAGGCCCAGTGCCATCAAACGCTCATTGTATGTTCACCTACCCATTCCTGGGCAATGTTTGAGCTTTCACTCATAGAAACATAGAAAATAGGTACAGGAGTAGGCCTTCGAGCCTGCACCGCCATTCAATATGATCATGGCCGATCATCCAACTCAGTATCCTGTACCTGCCTTCTCTCCATACCCCCTGATCCCTTTAGCCACAAGGGCCACATCTAACTCCCTCTTAAATATAGCCAATGAACTGTGGCCTCAACTACATAGAAACATAGACATAGAAATTAGGTGCAGGAGTAGGCCATTCGGCCCTTCGAGCCTGCACCGCCATTTAATATGATCATGGCTGATCATCCAACTCAGTATCCCGTACCTGCCTTCTCTCCATACCCCCTGATCCCCTTAGCCACAAGGGCCACATCTAACTCCCTCTTAAATATAGCCAATGAACTGTGGCCTCAACTACCCTCTGTGGCAGAGAATTCCAGAGATTCACCACTCTCTGCGTGAAAAAATATTTTCCTCATTGAACCTGTGGCCCCCTAAATCCCAAATTTTTTCTGTAGCCCCCCTGAAATTTGCCATGGCCCCTTTGGGGAACACTGGCCTAGATGGTTCCGCTGACTTCCCCTGGTCTCTCCATCTCGTCTTGACCCAGGCAGCCTTAGCAGCGTCATCCGGTGTTGGGCAGAGCAGCTCGTGGGCTTGTGTGGCAAAGGGGTGCCGTGACTTGTGGGTTGACTAATGGCCTCCGTTGTGTCTCAGTGGCTGGAAGGTTTTCACAAACACACACACACACGAGGAGGAACTAACACAGAATAGAAGGTAGACAAGAGTGCTGGAGAAACCCATCGGGTGCAGCAGCATCTATGGAGCAAAGGGGATAGGTAACGTTTCGGAAACGTTGCCTATCCCCTTAAGGGTTTCAGCCCGAAACGTTGCCTATTTCCTTCGCTCCACAGATGCTGCTGCACCCGCTGAGTTTCTCCAGCATTTTCGTCTACGGTGTGAGACGGCCCGGCACGGGGTTGGGACGGCGCTCCGGTAGCTGAGGCGGCGTTCTGGCGGCAGCGACCTTGAATCCGGGGCTCGGCCGCGGGCCGTTCGCGGAGCGCGGTTGAGCCGCGGGACTGACTTACCGTCGCCCGGTGGGGTATCGCCTCAGCGCAGAGGGAGAATGAGGAGGGAAGAGACGGCAGCCCACCGATTTCTGCCTCCATCACAGTGAGGAGGTGCCTGGTGAACGCACTGTGGTGGATGTTAATTTGTGTTTATTGTGTGTTTTGTTGTTTTTACCAGCAGTCTCTCAGTCTGGCATGGCAGTAGCTCTGCTGCTGACCAGAAGGCCCTACAGAGAGTGGTGAGGACAGCGGAGAAGATCACCAGATCACCCCAACCAGCAATCCAGGACTTATACCCACCTCGCTGTCGCAAGAGAGCAACCAATATCATCAAAGACACCACCCACCCAGCACACAAACTGTTCACCCTCCTACCATCAGGCAAGCGCTACCGCAGCATGCGGAGCAAAACCACCAGATTCAAAAACAGCTTTTTCTCTCAGGCCATCAGACTACTCAACACACTCAAGAAAATTCCATGAATATTACACCAAGACTGTCAAAATAACTTTAATTCAATTTCTGCAGTATGCCATTTGCACTTTTCAGTAATGCACCTTTTATTATTGCACCTTAATAACATACCTCAAAATTTTACTACACCCTGGCACACTGTGAATATTTTATATAATGTATATGTCCTGTCTATTTTTATTGGTATATAGTCTGTCTGTGTTATAAATATTACTTGCAGGTTTGAAGTATGGGGAAACGTAATTTCAATCCTCTGTGTAACTACTTGTTGCATTATTTGAATTGACAATAAAGTTTACTTTACTTTACTATGTATGGCAGCAGGCAACATAGAAACATAGAAACATAGACAATAGGTGCAGGAGTAGGCCATTCGGCCCTTCGAGCCTGCACCGCCATTCAATATGATCGTGGCTGATCATCCAACTCAGTATCCCGTACCTGCCTTCTCTCCATACCCCCTGATCCCCTTAGCCACCAGGGCCACATCTAACTCCCTCTTAAATATAGCCAATGAACTGTGGCCTCGACTACCCTCTGTGGCAGAGAGTTCCAGAGATTCACCACTCTCTGTGTGAAAAAAGTTCTTCTCATCTCAGTTTAGGACAACGACATTTCGTTGTGAGATGAGAAGAACTTTTTTGGCATACAGGGACACATGACAATAAACTCACTTGAACATGGACTTGAACTTAAAACACATATAACTCAGAATAGATCCTACTTGTTGTTCATTGAAATGTCGGAGAATTATAGCGGGGAAAAAAATTCCAATATACTAATTAACTAATCTTGCAATTAGCATTCCTGTTGTAATTAAATTACTTCCCACTTACACTGGAAATTAGTGCCCTAATATTCTATTGTTTGGCCCAGAAGAAAGGGAGGAATTTGTGTTGATAGATCAGTGGCAGCCGCTGCCTCGAGTCATGTCACACCTAATCTCTGCTTTTACATTGACTGATTCTCTTAATTGGACTTTTTTTTTTTACTGGCTCAGCTACTGGAAACAATCGGTCTCAGACTGGTAAACTCATAGTGTTGACTCCTCACAGATTGTCTATTTCCCTCAGTGTTTTCGTGCAACCCTAGAGCTAAATTATGACCCGCTCGATATTCTCCTGATCCTTGCTTCCCATTGACTTCTGGACCAGTTTTCTCTCCTCCCCCCTCTCCCCCCCACCCCCAAGCCTGATTTCACCTCTGTTCCTTTCCAGTCACTCTCTTGTTGCCAGCCCTTTTCCTCTGCCCTAATTAGCAGACGATGTTAAATATAGCAACAAGGGGTATAGTCTGGAGCCGCCAACGCTCTCTGCTCACCCCTGTGGCAGGTTTCCGATGTCTCGCCATGATCATCAAGGATCTTTGGGTCAATTCTTCAATGTGAGAGATGGCTTAAAGATAGCGGAGTCGGGGGGGGGGGGGGGGGGATATGGGGAGAAGGCAGGAACGGGGCACTGATTGGGGATGATCGGCCATGATCCACATTGGATGGCGGCGCTGGCTCGAAGGGCCGAATGGCCTACTCCTCCCGCACCTGTTGTCTACTGTCTATTGTGTGTGTAATGTCGGTAGGTATCAACTGAGAATTGGTCTGAGACCCTTCCTAGAATAGCGGATTCTTCCCCACCCCCCCCCCCCCACCCCCACCCCCACACCAGTCTGAAGAAGGGTCTCGACTTCTTGCCTATTTCCTTCGCTGGAGAAACCCATCGGGTGCAGCAGCATCTATGGAGCAAAGGGGATAGGTAACGTTTCGGGCCGAAACCCTTACGGGTTTCGGCCCGAAACGTTGCCTATCCCCTTAAGGGTTTCGGCCCGAAACGTTGCCCATTTCCTTCGCTCCATAGACGCTGCCTCACCCGCTGAGTTCCTCCAGCATTTTTGTCTACCTGCGATTTTCCCAGCATCTGCAGTTCCTTCTTAAACACGAGACAAATGGAGATCGGATGTGACATGAATAGTCATTGATAGATTCAATCGGAACTAAAAACTGGTCTTGAACCAACGGCACGGAATACAAAGAACCAGATATGCAAACACTCGTGAGCGTGTCTCAATGTATGCTAAGGAGGAACCAAAGTTTACCAAAGACGGACACCAGACTGGGGACCTGGGATTCAGGACTCTCATCTTATGAAAAAAGACTGGATAGACTTGGTTTATACTCTCTAGAATTTAGAAGATTGAGAGGGGATCTTATAGCAAATTTACAAAATTCTTAAGGGCACGGGAGAAGGGTCGAGCAGGAAGATTGCTGCCGTAATGTTGGGGAAGTCCAGGACAAGGGGTCACAGAATTAGGATAAGGGGGAAATCCTTAAAAACCGGGATGAGGAGAACTTTTTTCACACACAGAGAGTGGTGAATCTCTGGAACTCTCTGCAGCACAGAGGGTAGTTGAGGCTTTCAGTTAGTGGCTATACATCCCGCGGGGAGTTAGATGTGGCCCGCACCTTTGCGGTTGCAGCTCCTAGACTGTGGAAGAGAAGGCAGGTACAGGATACTGATCAGGATGATCAGCCATGATCATATTTAATGGCAAGGTGCAGGCTCGAAGGGCCTCAAGGCTTTCTGACTCCTGCACCTAATTTCTATGTGTGTATGTTTCTATGCTAAGGAGGAACCAAAGTTTACCAAATAATGACAACCTTCTATTGGGACCCTGCTTCAGATCTTTCTTCGAGGTATGAACGAGATTAAGAATTAGTCTTAACCTCATGGGAAACCGAAGCAAGTTAAAAACCATTTGATTATTTTGTGTAAAGATTGCAGCTCTGTGCCTCTTTGAGCTTTCATAGTGGCTGAACATCCCGCGGTCTAGGCATAAGCTCAGGGGCGACTGACCGCACCTTTGCGGTTGCAGCTCCTAGACTGTGGAACAGCATCCCCCCTCTCCCCATCAGAACTGCCCCCTCCATCGACTCCTTTAAGTCAAGACTTAAAACTCATCTTTACCCTCAAGCCTTTCTTACGTCCTCTGAGTGAGGACTATATGTGTGTATTTATGGATGTACTTAATCTATGAACCAATGTTGTGTAACGTTAGTACCTCCACCAATGTAAAGCACTTTGGCCAACGAGAGTTGTTTTTTAAATGTGCTATAGAAGTGACTTGACTTGGCTGGTCTGCTGTAAATCCATGTCAATGGTGAGTGGCATCTCCCCTGGTCCTGGAGTTGGAGATAAAGACTTCCGCATCCACACGGATACCCAGGGGCCACGGTTACATCACCCTCCACCAACGTACGGCAATTTACCCACGTACAGCAGCACAATGAGAACACTGCACGGCAACACTCTGTGAACTCAAAAAGGCTGGCAGCATCATCAAGGACCCACACACCATTTCTGCCCTGGGCTCATCTCCCCGCTATCTGTCAGAGCAACTGAAGACTGCAACGTTTCGGGTGGAATAGCTACTTCCCACAGCCACCATATATGATGAACATGGCTCGGACATAAACTCTGAACATTAGTAGAGCCCATTATCCCTTAGCCTGCACATTATATGTTTATTTATCCATGTGTGTATATATTTATATAATGGTATATGGACACACTGATCTGTTTTGTAGTCAATGCCTACTATGTTCTGTTGTGCTGAAGCAAAGCAAGAATTTAATTGTCCTATCAGGGACACATGACAATGAACTCACTTGAATCTTGAATCTTGAATCTTGAAACCCTCCACTCCCGTCCTGCAATGGGACGACCAGAACTGCACTCTACACTCATCTCCCAGTTGCCAAACACTTTAACTCCCCCTCCCATTCCCACACTGCCCTGGGCCTCCTCCATTGCTGCATCTGTGGAGCAAAGGAATGGGTGACGTTTCGGGTGGAGACCCTTCTTCTCGAAGGAATAGGAGTGGAGACCCTTCTTCTCGTAATTTATAATATTTGATGAACAAAATGCAATCAATTATTAAGCACAATACTAATGCAAAAAAAACCCAAACTCCTTAATGCAACCAAAGACTGTCACAGTTGTGTTTAGACTTGTCCAAAGCTCAGGAGCCTGATGGACTATTGGGGAGAAGCTGTTCTTGAATCTTTAGGTACGTGAAGAGGAAAAAATTAGTTAATACAAATGAGGGACCTTTGAAGACAGAAGCAGGTGGATTTATTATGGGGAACAAGGAAATGGCATACGGGTTGAACAGGTACTTTGGATCCATCTTCAGTAAGGAAGACACAAACAATATCCCTAATGTACTAGTGGCCAGAGGATAGGCCTCTTCCTTTGCTCCATAGATGCTGCCTCGCCCGCTGAGTTTCTCCAGCATTTTTGTCTACCATCGTTATTTAAGATGTGTTTCGCCTTATTCAAGCAAGAATAACATTGCCCTTGTTTACAGCTACGTGCCACAGCTCTGTCAGCTGCCTCTCCCAAGTGGTTTAGTTTTTGTTTTCAATTCCAAGCGAGGTTAGTTATCAAAACAACCCCACCTCACCCCCCAGAAAGAAGATCAGCCTCCCTTATAGAAACATAGACAATAGGTGCAGGAGTAGGCCATCCGACCCTTCGAACCACCACCGCCATTCAATATTGAAACATATAAGATTATTAAGGGTTTGGACACGCTAGAGGCAGGAAACATGTTCCCGACGTTGGGGGAGTCCAGAACCAGGAGCCACAGTTTAAGAATAAGGGGTAAGCTATTTAGACCTGAGACGAGGAAACACTTTTTCTCACAGAGAGTGGTGAGTCTGTGGAAGTCTCTGCCTCAGAGGGCGGTGGAGGCAGGTTCTCTGGGTACTTTCAAGAGAGAGCTAGATAGGGATCTAAAAGATAGCGGAGTCAGGGGATATGGGGAGAAGGCAGGAACGGGGTACTGATTGGGGATGATCAACCATGATCACATTGAATGGCGGTGCTGGCTCGAAGGGCCGAATGGCCTCTACTCCTGCACCTATTGTCTATCGTCTATTGAACTTATATCCTGTAGTATTGCATCTCTTTGCCCCTGTATTTTGCCCATGAGACATTGTTGGTGATTATTCTGTGTTGTTGGGCAGTTTCTGGGTAAACGGCAGAGTGTGTTGATATTGCCCCAACCACGGTCTTGTTATTAACAGTGTTTGAAGATAAACATTACCACTGTCCTGTAGCCACAATAAGCACAGTGGATTGTTCCAGCGCAACTATTATCGTGGCCTAGATTTACCAAATTCATTCCAATTATGAAAATCGTTCTATCGGTTTGGCACACCATTAGAAAATAGAAAATAGGTGCAGGAGGAGGCCATTCGGCCCTTTGGGCCAGCACCAGTGTGTCTGATTACTTATTTAAATCAGCTCCACAACTCAAACTATTTACTACATATTATTTATTATGAGTGAATTTTTAATTAAGGAAAATACCTAATATCCCAGATCTTTAACTCGTGTTTTCATAAAATGTAATAGATACAGCGGGGAAACAGGCCCTTCGGCCCACCGAGTCCGTGCCGACCAGCGATCCCCGCACATTAACACTACCCCACACACACTAGGGACAATTTACTATTATGTCAAGACAATTAACCTACAAACCTGAGATAGACACAAAGTGCTGGAGTAACTCAGCGGGACGGGCAGCATCTCTGGAGAGAAGGAATGGGTGACGTTTCGGGTCGAGACCCTTCTTCAGACCCAGAGCTGCTGCCCGTCCCGCTGAGTTACTCCAGCATTTTGTATCTATCTTGGGTTTAAAGCAGCATCTGCAGTTCCTTCCTACACATTTAACCTGTACGTCTTTGGAGTGTGGGAAGAAACTGGAGATCCCGGAGAAAACCCACGCAGGTCACGGGGAGAACGTACAAACTCCGTACAGACAGCACCCGTAGTCGGGATTGAACCCGGGTCTCTGGCGCTGTGAGGCAGCAACTCTACCGCTGCGCCACCGTGCCGCCCACATTCTGACCTCTCATTTCTTGCTTTAATTCTCTTATCCAGGTTGCAGTAAAATAATTGGGTCATCCATTGTTGCTGCTTTAGCCTAAATAAACTTGGGGATACAATATATAGGCGGAGCGCTCAACGTGACAGTGGCAGGTAATGTTCGTTCAGCATCTTTCACATTACTTCAAGGTGAGAATAAGCTGAAAAGGATTTTGTACTGATCAGCGGAGCGCTTGAATCACGGTTCACTGATTTTGACGTAACTATATTCTCCCATCAAGTCTCCTGAGTGATGTGTCCTGCAGGGCACTAGGCCTCAGCTGATTCAGTTTAGTGTTTAGAGACACAGCTCGGAACCAGGCCCTGAGGCCCACCGCCTCAACACCGGCCACCCGTTCACACTAGTCCTCTGCTATCCCCGCTGTCTCATCCACTCCATGTTCCCCAGGGGCCAATTTACAGAGGGGACCAATTACCCTGCAAACCCGCACGTCTTTGAGGCGTGGGAGGAATCCCGCGCGGTCACAGGGAGAACGTGCAAACTCCGCACACACAGACAGACACACACAGACAAACGGCGCCCAAGGTCAGGATCGAACCAGGGCCTCTGGCGCTGTGAGGCAGCAGCTCTACCCGCTGCACCAGCCTGCTGCATCAACGTAAATGATGACTGAGGCCTTGCAGTTTGCTGGGACATCTTGATGCCTAAATAATAACTTTGGTTCCAGCAATAGCTTCACGGAGTCGTCGAGGCCCCTCCCAAATTTTTATAAGGTTTTAACTTTTCTCAAGGGGGGATATGGGCCAAACGCAGGCAAAAGGGATGAGCGTAGATGAGCCATCTTGGTTGGCTTTGGTTTGTCGGCACTGGGCCTGTACTGACAGGAGTCTAGAAGAATGAGGGGGGACCTCATTGAAACGTACAGAATAGTGAAAGGCTTGGATAGGATCGATGTAGAGAGGATGTTTCCACTAGTGGGAGAGTCTAGGACTGGAGGTCACAGCCTCAGAAAGGATGTTTTTTGGAGGAAGGAGATGAGGAGAAATGTCTTTGGTCAGAGGATGGGTGAATCTGTGGGATTCTTTGCCACAGACGGATGTGGAGGCCAAGTCAGTGGATATTTTTAAGGCAGAGATGGATAGATTGTTGATTAGTACGGGTGTCAGGGGTTATGGGGAGAAGGCAGGAGAATGGGGTTTGGAAGGGGGAGATAAATCAGCCATGGCAGAGTAGACTTCAGATTCAGATCTTTATTGTCATTGTGCAGTGTACAGTACAGAGACAATGAAATGCAGTTAGCATCTCAACCAGAAGAGCCAACATAGAATAATGAGCAGTAAATATATATATGTACATACGTACTTGATGGGCCGAATGGCCTAATTCTAGTCCTATCCCATGACCTTATGACCTTACGGCATGGACGAGTTGGGCCGAAGGGCCTGTTGCCGTACTACATGAGTCTATGACTATATCTGTGACTCTACAAGTGGGCCCGTCTGGTATGGCTGCCCAGCCTGCAGCTGTTCGTGCTTTCACCCTTTTTTTATTTTTAGTGTGTTAAAAAGTTAAAGATGCTGGATAAACTCAGCGGGTGAGGCAGCATCTATGGAGCGAAGGAACAGGTGACGTTTCGGTGACGATTTTTCATCACGAGTATTTATTTTTTCACTCGTGGACATTTTTCACATTGTTGAAAAAACGTCACGGGTTTACCGGATTTCCCGAGTACCTACCGTTACTTGTACGAGCCGCTACGGGACATCCACGAACTCCTACGGGACCCGCTACGGACATTCTCCCGGGTTCGAATCGGGGGAAAACTCGGGAGAACTCCCGAATTACCTCGTACAGTGGGACGGGGGCTTTAGACACTGAGTTATTTTGTTGTGTTTTGTTGTGTTGTGTGTTGGCCCTCTCCTGCAAACCAGTGGAATGGGAATCTGAGGCCCCTGATTATTGTGGCGAGGTTAACGCACTTCACATCGGGGGGGCTGCGGCTGAGGTAATTGCTGAGACAGAACTGGGCGGTGAAGAAATCCTGCCTTCAGTTTAACCTCCTGCATTATCTGTACCGCTGGTGATCTGTTTTAGCATCTGACCAACTGACTGGCCTGAATAATGGGTTTCAATAATTACAACCTTGGCCTCACTTCCTCCAACATAGGAGATGTAATCTAGTCTGACATTGGAACTAAGAGGTGGGGGGGGGGATGTCGTCTTTTTCTTCTTCTTGCGAATGAAACATAAACCAAAGGAATAGTTAAGGGCCTGTCCCACTTGCGTGCATTTGGCACGACCGAACGGAACGCGAAGTTCGCGCTAAGTACGCGCTATGTTCGCGAGTGACGTAATTTGCGTCATGCTTACCAATCAGCTGGGCAGGAGGCGGGCCGACTGAATTTGGGCGTCGCACGGCATCGGGCGGTGATGTCATCACGCAACGCCACGCGCTAGGCGTACGCAGTCAAGACGCTACGCACGACTTCAAGATGCCACATACAACCGCAATGCGCCTGCGTGCCGACAGGCCGTTGGCGCACGAAGATTTCGGCCACCCCAAGAATTTCGGAGCCCCGCGTGATGTCGGGACCAGCCCCGCACAACTCCGCGCTTCTACGTGGGACTGGCCCCGCGCGGCCATACCGTGCCTGTACGCCTCACGTGACCACGAGGCCGCGTAAGTGGGACAGGCCCTTTAGATGTCAAGCCGGGTGTTGAGCAGCCAGGTTGTTGTCTCTGTCGGCGTCAATGTCTGCCAGGCCCTGACACGGCTCCATTTGGTACCTCAGAGATGACATGGTTGGCTGCTCTGTTGCTCTGCTCCACATTCACAGGCTGGGCTCTGGCGGAGGGAGCCCCCATCTCCACACGCTGGCGTTGAAACGCCCAACTCCAGCACCAAGTCTGTTGAGCTTCACCCGTCCACGCTCCTCTGGGCAGCTCGGACCCTGGGGCAGCTTTTATCTGGGGAATAGATGTTGCTGTGTAATGGAGGTGAGGTTGCCTTCCACTCCTGTCACCACCTGTGGCTGTAGGGACCATTTGGTGATAAGAGCCGCAGTTGTTGATGCTGTCTACACCATCCAGAGGACAATGAGGCATTTATTTATTCTGCTTTGTATGCCGCTCTAAGTCAATGAGTTACAGAAGCAGAATGAGGCCATTCGGCCCATCAACTTCTAAGGAGATGGCAGGAAACTGAGTTTGAGAGGGAAAGATAGATCAGCCATGATTGAATGGCGGGGTGGACTAGATGGGTTGAATGGCCTCAATTCTGCTCCTACAACTTATCAACTGTTAAACACAAGGGCAGATTGAGTGGCTGCAGTACTGACAAGACTATTAGACTTTTCTGACATCGCTCAGCTAGTGAGTACAATATCTGCCACTGTCCACAGATACACAGGAAACTGGGACATTATTTATCCTCTTCCCAACAAGGTGCCCTTGTCAAGTCTTTGCCAAGGCAGATCAGCAAAATCACTGCCTTCTCATGAAGCAACATTTCAAGAGATTCAAGATTCAAGAGAATTTATTGTCATGTGTTCCTGATAGGACAATGAAATTCTTGCTTTGCTTCAGCACAACAGAACATAGTCGGCATGACTACAGAACAGATCAGTGTGTCCATATACTATTATATAAATATATACACACATGAATAAATAAACAGATAAAGTGCAAATAACAGATAATGGGCTATTAATTTTGTCCGAGCCAAGTTTAATAGCCTGATGGCTGTGGGGAAGTAGCTATTCCTGAACCTGGACGTTGCAGTCTTCAGGCTCCTGTACCTTCTACCTGAAGGTAGCAGGGAGATGAGTGTGTGGCCAGGATGGGTGTGGGTCCTTGATGATACTGCCAGCCTTTTTGAGGCAGCGACTGCGATAGATCCCCTCGATGGTAGGGAGGTCAGAGCCGATGATGGACTGGGCAGTGTTTACTACTTGTTGTAGTCTTTTCCTCTCCAGGGCGTTCAAGTTGCCGAACCAAGCCACGATGCAACCGGTCAGCATGCTCTCTACTGTGCACCTGTAGAAGTTAGAGAGAGTCCTCCTTGACAAACCGACTCTCCGTAATCTTCTGAGGAAGTAGAGGCGCTAGAGGAAGTAGAGGAAGTAGAGGAAGTACACCCTGTACTCAATATGCAGCGGGTGGAGCTGCTGCCTCACAGCGCTGGTGACCCAAGTTCGATCCTGGCCTCAGGAGCTGTCTGTGTGGAGTTTGAACGTTCTCCCTGTGACTGTGTGGGTTTCCTCCAGGCGCTCCGGTTTCATCCCACTCCCCACTGTTACGTGGGGGCTTGTCGGTTAGTTGGCCTTCTGTAAATGACCATGAGTGTGTCGGGCATGGATTCAATAGTGGGAGAATGTACAGTTAGTGTGAACGGAGGGTCGACGTGGACCTGATGGACCGAAGGGCCTGTTTCCACACTGTATCTTCCAATCAATCTGTCAAAGTGAGTTCAAACATACTCGGAGACAACATGATCTGGTAAACACAGGCTCCATGGTTGAACACATGGCCATTAATCACACAAAATATGAAATCAAGTTCAAGTTCTATTTAATGCCACACGCACCAACTGGTACAGTCAGATCTGAGTTAAATAGGATTAGATTTATTGATGAATGGTGTCATTTTGATAAAAATCCTACATTGGTTCTGAAATAATAACCTGTTTGGCGGAGGCTTTTTCACAAAGATGATGTCTTTAATTTTATCCACGTTCTCATGTCATAATTCTTGAACCTCAACTGAAGAAGGGTTTCGGCCCGAAACGTTGCCTATTTCCTTCGCTCCACGAAACCACCTAGATGCTGCCTCACCCGCTGAGTTTCTCCAGCATTTTTGTCTACCTTCGATTTTCCAGCATCAGCAGTTCCTTCTTAAACACTTAAGAGGTATCTCAACTGAGTTATTCTTTAAACATTTCCAGTTTCAATAGAGTCGTGAATTTGTTGTTTCCTATTTATTGTTTCTGTAGTTTAGTTTATTGTCACGTGTAACAAGGTGCGGTCTAAAGCTTATTTGTTGCGTGCTGGCTGCCCAGTCCGCGGAAAGTCTGTACATTATTACAATCGAGCCGTCCACTGTGTACGAATACAGGATAAGGGGATAACGTTTAGTGCAAGGTAAAGTCCGATTAAAGACAGTCCAAGGGTCGCCAATGAGGTGGATAGTAGCTCAGGACCGCTCTGTGGTTGGTGAGAGGACAGTTCAGTTGCCTGATAACAGCCGGGATAAAACTGTCCCTGAATCTGGAGGTGTGTGCGTTCGTTTTCACACTTCTGTACCTCTTGCCCGATGGGAGCGGGGAGAAGAGGGAGTGGCCAGGACGAGCAATAATCACTCAGTAACATGCTAGTCCAAAGTAATTTTATATTTTCATTCCATCCAACCCATCAGGGCAGGTAGCGTGCATTATTAAATATTAAAAACTGTATTTCAATAAGAGTCATTCTTCACCAGGCAGAAAGTGCATTTACCTTGCTGTGACTTCCCGGCTCAGTTCATTATGCTGCCCTCAGGTGCTGGCTTTTATATTGGTCACAGCGACAAAGAGCTACATCATGTCTAAGAAAGAACTGCAGATGCTGGAAAAATCGAAGGTAGATAAAAATGCTGGAGAAACTCAGCGGGTGAGGCAGCATCTATGGAGCCAAGGAAATAGGTGATGTAGAAACATAGAAACATAGAAATAGGTGCAGGAGGTGGCCATTCGGTCCTTCGAACCAGCACCGCCATTCATTGTGACCATGGCTGATCGTCCCCTATCAATAACCCGTGCCTACCTTCTCCCCATATCCCTTGACTCCACTAGCCCCTAGAACTCTATCTAACTCTCTCTTAAATCCATCCAGTGACTTGGCCTCCACTGCCCTCTGTGGCAGGGAACTCCACAAATTCACAACTCTCTGGGTGAAAAAGTTTTTTTCTCACCTCAGTCTTAAAGGGCCTCCCCTTCAAGGGACTCGACCCGAAACGTCACCTATTCCTTCGCTCCATAGATGCTGCCTCACCCGCGGAGTTTCTCCAGCATTTTTGTCTACCTTCGAATTTTTCCAGCATCTGCAGTTCCTAAGAGCTACATCGTGATCTCCAGCCTCCTCCATTTCGTCCTCGCTGCTCAGAGCCTGCGCTGGTAGTTCATTAAACGAACAAGAACATAGAACAGGCCCTTCGGCCCACAATGTCTGTGCCGAACATGATGTCAAGACCAACTCTTATCTGCCTGCAGGTGACCCATATCCTTCCATTCCCTGCCTATCCAGTTCAGTTTCCTTTAATGCAACGTGTACAGTGAGGTACAGTGAAAAGCTTTTGTTGCGTGTTGGAAACACAATACATGATTACAATCGAACCTTCGTACAGTGTACAGATATATGATAAGGGAATAACGTTTAGTTCAAGGTAAAGCCAGCACAGTCCGATCAAAAATAGTCTGAGGGTCACCAATGAGGTAGATAGTAGTTCAGGTCTGCTCTCTGGTTTGTGGTAGGATGGTTCAGTTGCCTGATAACAGCTGGGAAGAAACTGTCCCTGAATCTGGAGGTGTGCGTTTGTTTTCACACTTCCGTACCGATGGGAGAGGGGAGAAGAGGGAGTGGCCGGGGTGAGACTGGTCCTTATCCACTCGCCCATCTAAAAGTCTCTTAAACACCGCTATCGTATTTGCCTCCACCACCACCCCTGGCAGCACGTTCCAGGCAC